>NW_027601306.1:425723-439500 GCF_053455715.1 Rhinoraja longicauda
AGGTGTGGAGGGAGCAGGGGAGGGGGAGGGGGGGAGGGGAGGGTGGAGTGGGAGGGGGAAGGGGGGGAGGGAGGGAGGAGGGGGACCTCCCCTTTTCCCAGTACTCCTCTTTCCCCGTTGGGCCCGTCCTCGTAGGGTTTCCATTGTAACCGGGAGGGGGGGAGGGAGGGAGGAGGGAGGTGTGGAGGGAGGTGTGGAGGGAGGAGGGGAGGGGGGGGGAGGGGGCAGGGGGAGGGGGGAAGAGTGGTAGGGGGGAGGGGAGGGAGGAGGGGAGGGAGGGGGAACTCCCCTTTTCCCAGTACCCCTCTTTCCCCGTTGGGCCCGTCCCCGTAGGGTTTCCATTGTAACCGGGAGGGGGGAGGGAGGGTGGGAAGGAGGGGGAGGGGGAGAGGGGGGAGAGGGGTGGAGGGTGGAGGGATGGGGGGAGGGAGTGGGGGAGGGTCGGATGGAGGGGAAGGAGGGAGGGGTGAGTTAGGGGCTGAGTGGTGATGGAGGTTGAGATTGAGGGGGGAGAGAGTGGGGATGGAGGTGGGAAGGAGGGGGGAGGAAGAGGTTGAGGGGGAAGTGGGACCTCCCCTTTTCCCAGTACCCCTCTTTCCCCCACCACCAAGCCGCCACCGCAACGACCCCTGTTGTCCCCCTACCCAGTCCCCCATTCTCAGACCACCCCCCATTCTCTTGGAATAAAAAAAAATGCTTAAAAAAAAAAGTGCTTTTTAATTGCTTGTTTTGAAACATTCGCGGTTAAGTGCTTTTTTAAAAACATTCGCGGTTCAGTGCTGGTTTTGAAACATTTGCGGCTACTTAGTGCTTCTGTCAGTTGCTTTTCGAGGGAGGGAGTAGGGAGGTGTGGAGGGGGGAGGGGGAGGGGGAGGAGGGGGGGAGGGGAGGGGGAGGGAGGGGGGGAGGGAGAAGGGAGGGAGGGGGGAGTGAGGGGGGAGGGAGGGGAACCTCCCATTTTCCCAGTACCCCTCTTTCCCCATTGGGCCCGTCCTCATAGGGTTTCCATTGTAACCGGGAGGAGGGGAGGGAGGGAAGGGGGAGGGAGGGAGGAGGGAGGTGTGGAGGTGTGGAGGGAGGAGGGGAGGGGAGGGGGAGGGGAGGGGGAAGGGGGGAGGAGGGAGGGAGAGGGGAGGGAGGGGGGTAGGGGGGGAGGTAAGGGGGAGGGAGGGGGAGGGGGTTGAGGGGGAGGGGGAGGGAGGGGGAGGGAGAGGGGAGGGGGGAGGGGAGGGGGGAAGGGGGAGGGAGGGGGGACCTCCCCTTTTCCCAGTACTCCTCTTTCCCCGTTGGGGCCCGTCCTCGTAGGGTTTCAAGGAGGGGGTGAGAGGGATGAAAGGTGGAGGGAGGGGGGTAGGGATTGGGGAGGGAGGGATGGAGGGAAGGAGGGAGGGGGAGTTAGGGGGGAGGGGGGAGGGAGGGGGGAGGGAGTTGGGGAGGGAGGGGGAGGAGGGGGGGAGGGAGTGGGGATGGAGGTGGAAGGAGGGGGGATGAAGGGGTTGAGGGGGGGAAGGGGGACCTCCCCTTTTCCCAGTACCCCTCTTTCCCCGTTGGGCCCGTCCTCATAGGGTTTCCATTGTAACCGGGAGGGGGAGGGAGGGAGGAGGGAGGTGTGGAGGGAGGAGGGGAGGGGGAGGGAGGGGGGAGGGGAGGGGGAAGGGGAGGGTGGAAGGGGGGAGGGGGAGGGGAGGGGGGAGGGGGATCTCCTCTTTTCCCAGTACCCCTCTTTCCCCGATTGGGCCCGTCCCCGTAGGGTTTCCATTGTAACCGGGAGGGGGGGAGGTAGGGTGGAAGTTGGGGGGAGGGGGAGAGGGATGGAAGGGTGGAGGGAGGGGGGAGGGAGTGGGGGAGGGTGGGATGGAGGGAAGGAGGGAGGGGGGGAGTTAGGGGCTGAGTGGTGATGGAGGTTGGATTGAGGGGGGAGGGAGGGGGGGAGCGAGTGGGGATGGAGGTGGGAAGGAGGGGGGGAGGAAGGGGTTGAGGGGGGAAGTGGAACCTCCCCTTTTCCCAGTACCCCTTTTTCCCCCCACCACCAAGCCCCCTCCGCAACGACCCCTGTTGTCCCCCTCCCCAGTCCCCATTCTCAGACCCCCCCCCATTCTCTCTCTCCCCCAGACACACTCTCAGTGCTTTTTTCGAAACACTTGCCCCGGTGGCCCACGAGCATAGGGGCCCAATGCTGATCTGTGTATGTTAAGTGACTTGCAATAAAAAAAAATACTTTAAAAAAAGATAAGTGCTTTTTAAGTGCTTGTTTTGTAACATTCGCGGTCACATAGTGCTTCTCACTGCGATCTGTTAGTGGTGCTTTTCGAAACAATGTAGCACCCATCTCAAACAAGCATTGGGAGGATGGGAGGGAGGGAAGGGGAGGGAGGGAGGAGAGAGGTGTGGAGGGAGGGGGGGAAGGGGAGGGGGGAACGGGGGGAAGGGGGAGGGAGAGGGGAGGGAGGGGGATGGGATGGGGGAAGGGGGGAGGGAGGGGGACCTCCCCTTTCCCCAGTACCCCTCTTTCCCCGTTGGGCCCGTCCCCGTAGGGTTTCCATTGTAACCGGGAGGGGGGGAGGGAGGGTGGAAGGAGGGGGGAGGGGGAGAGTGGTGGAAGGGTGGAGGGAGGGGGGGAGGGAGTGGGGGAGGGTCGGATGGAGGGAAGGAGGGACGGGTGAGTTAGGGGCTGAGTGGTGATGGAGGTTGGGATTGAGGGGGGAGAGAGTGGGGATGGAGGTGGGAAGGAGGGGGGAGGAAGAGGTTGAGGGGGGAAGTGGGACCTTCCCTTTTCCCAGTACCCCTCTTTCCCCCACCACCAAGCCCCCACCGCAACGACCCCTGTTGTCCCCCTCCCCAGTCCCCATTCTCAGACCCCCCCCATTCTCTTGGAATAAAAAAAAATACTTAAAAAAAAATAAGTGCTTTTTAATTGCTTGTTTTGAAACATTCGCGGTTAAGTGCTTTTTAAAAAAACATTCGCGGTTAAGTGCTGGTTTTGAAACATTCGCGGCTACTTAGTGCTTCTGTCAGCTGCTTTTCGAAACAATGTTGCAACCATCTCACACAAGCATTGGGAGGATGGGAGGGAGGGAAGGGGAGGGAGGGAGGAGGGAGGTGTGGAGGGAGGAGGGGAGGGAGGGGGGAAGGGGAGGGGGGGAAGGGGGCGGGAGAGGGGAGGGAGGGGGGATGGAATGGGGAAGGGGGGAGTGAGGGGGACCTCCCCTTTTCCCAGTACCCCTCTTTCCCCGTTGGGCCCGTCCTCGTAGGGTTTCCATTGTAACCGGGAGGAGGGGAGGGAGGGAAGGGGGAGGGAGGGAGGAGGGAGGTGTGGGGGAGGGAGTGGGGAGGAAGGGGTTGAGGGGGGAAGGGGGGGGAGGGAGGGAATAGGGGCCCCATGCTGATCTGTGTATGTTAAGTGACTCGCACAACTTTAAAAAACTGGCAGTTGCTTTTCGCAACAATGTTGCAACCATCTCACACAAGCATTGTGACGTCACAAGCTGAAGACCTTGAAAAAAAAAGGTCAGAAAAAAATTATGTAAATTTAAAGTAGTAAACACCCAATAGCAGCCGCTTGTCCATCGCGAGCTGATCTCTCATTGGTGCACGGGTGCCATTGTGACATCACGCGCTGAAGCCCCTTCAAGAAAAGGGTTAGAAATGAAAAATTTAAACTTTAATATCTCTCTAGCTTTAAAAAGGTAGCTTCAATTTGAACGAAAGTACTTACAATAGTTGCCCATGTTAATGGTGAATACGGCGGTACAAAAATCGTAGCGCTTTGGTGTACTGTCTGGGAGCAGTAGGGTTTGGCCCCTTCAAGAAAAGTGTTAGAAATGAAAATTTAAACTTTAATATCTCTCTAGCTTTAAAAAGGTAGCTTCAATTTGAACGAAAGTACTTAACAATAGTTGCCCATGTTAATGGTGAATATGGCGGTACAAAAATCGTAGCGCTTTGGTGTACCGTCTGGGAGGAGTAGGGTTTGTAAGTTATGGACAGAAATCTTCGGAATCTTCCGTATATACACATATACATACGGAATGTTGGACCGCAGAGTTTTAGTAGTATACTAGACCGAGTGGGCCCGTTGGGCCCGTCCTCGTAGGGTTTCCATTGTAACCGGGAGGGGAGGAAAGGGGGAGTGTTGGGGGAGGGAAGGGGGAGGGAGGAGGGGAGGGAGGGGGGGAGGGGAGGGGGAGGGAGAGGGGAGGGAGGGGGGTAGGGGGGAGGGAGAGGGGGGGATGGGAGGGGGGAGGGGAGGGGGGGAGGGAGGAGGGAAGGGGGGGAGGGAGAGGGGAGGGAGGTGGGTAGGGGGGAGGGAGGGAGGGGGACCTCCCCTTTTCCCAGTACCCCTCTTTCCCCGTTGGGCCCGTCCTCGTAGGGTTTCCATTGTAACCGGGAGGAGGGGAGGGCGGGAAGGGGGAGGGAGGGAGGAGGGAGGTGTGGAGGGAGGAGGGAAGGGGAGGGAGGGGGGAGGGGGGAAGGGGAGGGGGGAAGGGGGGAAGGGGGAGGGAGAGGGAGAGGGGAGGGAGCGGGGATGGGATGGGGGAAGGGGGGAGGGAGGGGGACCTCCCCTTTTCCCAGTACTCCTCTTTCCCCGTTGGGCCCGTCCTCGTAGGGTTTCAATTGAAACCGGGAGGGGGGGAGGGAGGGTGGAGAGGGATGGAAGGGTGGAGGGAGGGGGGGAGGGATTGGGGAGGGAGGGATGGAGGGAGGGGGGAGTTAGGGGGGAGGGGGGAGGGAGTTGGGGAGGGAGGGGGAGGAGGGGGGGAGGGAGTGGGGATGGAGGTGGGAAGGAGGGGGGATGAAGGGGTTGAGGGGGGAAGGGGGACCTCCCCTTTTCCCAGTACCCCTCTTTCCCCGTTGGGCCCGTCCTCATAGGGTTTCCATTGTAACCGGGAGGGGGGGAGGGAGGTGTGGAGGGAGGTGTGGAGGGAGGAGGGGAGGGGGAGGGAGGGGGGGAGGGGAGGGGGGAAGGGGAGGGGGAAGGGGGGAGGGGGTAGGGGGGAGGGGAGGGAGGGGGACCTCCCCTTTTCCCAGTACCCCTCTTTCCCGTTGGGCCCGTCCCCGTAGGGTTTCTATTGTAACCGGGAGGGGGGAGGGAGGATGGAAGGAGGGGGGAGGGGGAGAGGGATGGAAGGGTGGATTGATTGGGGGAGGGAGGGATGGAGGGAAGGAGGGAGGGGGGGAGATAGGGGGGAGGTTTGAGGGAGGTGGGGAGGGAGGGGGAGGGAGTTGGGGAGGGAGGGGGAGGAGGGGGGGAGGGAGTGGGGATGGAGGTGGGAAGGAAGGGGTTGAGGGGTGAAGGGGGACCTCCCATTTTCCCAGTACCCCTCTTTCCCCCACCACCAAGCCCCCTCCGCAACGACCCCTGTTGTCCCCCTCCCCAGTCCCCATTCTCAGACCCCCCCCCATTCTCTCTCTCCCCCAGACACACTCCAAGTGCTGTTTCGCAACACTTGCCCCGGTGGCCCACGAGCATAGAGGCCCCATGTTGATCTGTGTATGTTAAGTGACTTGCAATAAAAAAGACTACTTGAAAACAGTGGTTTAAAGTGGTTTAAAGTGCTGTTTTTGCTACATTCGCGGTCATTTAGTGCTTCTCACGACCACGGTCATTTAGTGCTTCTCACTGCGATCTGTTAGTGGTGCTTTTCGAAACAATGTAGCACCCATCTCAAACAAGCATTGGGAGGATGGGAGGGACGGAAGGGGAGGGAGGGAGGAGAGAGGTGTGGAGGGAGGAGGGGAGGGAGGGGGAAGGGGAGGGGGGGAACGGGGGGAAGGGGGAAGGAGAGGGGAGGGAGGGGGGATGGGATGGGGGAAGGGGGGAGGGAGGGGGACCTCCCCTTTTCCCAGTACCCCTCTTTCCCCGTTGGGCCCGTCCTCGTAGGGTTTCCATTGTAACCGGGAGGAGGGGAGGGAGGGAGGAGGGAGGTGTGGAGGGAGGAGGGGAGGGGGGGAGGGGAGGGGGGAAGGGGGAGGGAGAGGGTTAGGGGGGAGGGGGATGGGGGAGGGGTTAACGGGAGGGAGGGGGACCTCCCCTTTTCCCAGTACCCCTCTTTCCCCGTTGGGCCCGTCCCCGTAGGGTTTCCTTTGTAACCAGAAGGGGGGGAGGGAGGGTGGAAGGAGGGGGGAGGGGGAGAGGGATGGAAGGGTGGAGGGAGGGGGGGAGGATGGAGGGAAGGAGGGAGGGGGGGGGAGTTAGGGGAGGAGGGGTGAGGGAGGTGGGGAGGGAGTTGGGGAGGAGGGGGGGAGGGAGTGGGGATGGAGGTGGGAAGGAGTGGGGAGGAAGGGGTTGAGGGGGGAAGGGGGGGGGTGAGGGAGGGAATAGGGGCCCCATGCTGATCTGTGTATGTTAAGTGACTCGCACAACTTTAAAAAACTGGCAGTTGCTTTTCGCAACAATGTTGCAAACCATCTCACACAAGCATTGTGACGTCACAAGCTGAAGACCTTGAAAAAAAAGGTCAGAAAAAAAATTATGTAAATTTAAAACCGAGCTGATCTCTCATTGGTGCACGGGTGCCATTGTGACATCACGCGCTGAAGCCCCTTCAAGAAAAGGGTTAGAAATGAGAAATTTTAACTTTAATATCTCTCTAGCTTTAAAAAGGTAGCTTCAATTTGAACGAAAGTACTTACAATAGTTGCCCATGTTAATGGTGAATATGGCGGTACAAAAATCGTAGCGCTTTGGTGTACCGTCTGGGAGGAGTAGGGTTTGTAAGTTATGGACAGAAATCTTCGGAATCTTCCGTACAAACATACGGAATCTTCCGTATATACATACGGAATGTTGGACCGCAGAGTTTTAGTAGTATACTAGACCGAGTGGGCCCGTTGGGCCCGTCCTCGTAGGGTTTCCATTGTAACCGGGAGGGGAGGAAAGGGGGAGGGTTGGGGGAGGGAAGGGGGAGGGAGGAGGGGAGGGAGGGGGGAGGGGAGGGGGGGGAGGGAGAGGGGAGGGGAGGGGGGAGGGAGAGGGGAGGGAGGGGGGTAGGGGGGAGGGAGGGGGGAGAGAGGGGGATGGGAGGGGGGAGGGGAGGGGGGAAGGGAGGAGAGAAGGGGGGGAGGGAGAGGGGAGGGAGGTGGGTAGGGGGGAGGGAGGGAGGGGGACCTCCCCTTTTCCCAGTACCCCTCTTTCCCCGTTGGGCCCGTCCTCGTAGGGTTTCCATTGTAACCTGGAGGAGGGGAGGGCGGGAAGGGGGAGGGAGGGAGGAGGGAGGTGTGGAGGGAGGAGGCGAGGGGAGGGAGGGGGGAGGGGAGGGAGGGGGGTAGGGGGAGGGGGAGGGAGTGGGGAGGGGGGAGGGGAAGGGGGGAGGGAGGGGGACCTCCCCTTTTCCCAGTACTCCTCTTTCCCCGTTGGGCCCGTCCTCGTAGGGTTTCAATTGTAACCGGGAGGGGGGGAGGGAGGGTGGAAGGAGGGGGGGAGAGGGATGGAAGGGTGGAGGGAGGGGGGGAGGGTTTGGGGAGGGAGGGGGGGAGGGTTTGGGGAGGGAGGGATGGAGGGAAGGAGGGAGGGGGGAGTTAGGGGGGAGGGGGGAGGGAGGGGGGAGGGAGTTGGGGAGGGAGGGGGGGATGGAGGTGGGAAGGAGGGGGGATAAAGGGGTTGAGGGGGGAAGGGGGACCTCCCCTTTTCCCAGTACCCCTCTTTCCCCGTTGGGCCCGTCCTCATAGGGTTTCCATTGTAACCGGGAGGGGGGGGAGGGAGGGAGGAGGGAGGTGTGGAGGGAGGAGGGGAGAGGGAGGGAGGGGGAGGGGAGGGGGGAAGGGGAGGGGGGAAGGGGGGAGGGGGTAGGGGAGGGGGTAGGGGAGGGGGTAGGGGGGAGGGGAGGGGGGAGGGAGGGGGATCTCCCCTTTTCCCAGTACCCCTCTTTCCCCGTTGGGCCCATCCCCGTAGGGTTTCCATTGTAACCGGGAGGGGGGGAGGGAGGGTGGAAGGAGGGGGGAGGGGGAGAGGGATGGAAGGGTGGAGGGAGGGGGGAGGGAGTGGGGGAGGGTGGGATGGAGGGAAGGAGGGAGTTAGGGGCTGAGTGGTGATGGAGGTTGGGATTGAGGGGGGAGGGAGGGGGGGAGCGAGTGGGGATGGAGGTGGGAAGGAGGGGGGAGGAAGGGGTTGAGGGGGGAAGTGGAACCTCCCCTTTTCCCAGTACTCCTCTTTCCCCCACCACCAAGCCCCCTCCGCAACGACCCCTGTTGTCCCCCTCCCCAGTCCCGATTCTCAGACCCCCCCCCATTCTCTCTCTCCCCCAGACACACTCTCAGTGCTTTTTTCGAAACACTTGCCCCGGTGGCCCACGAGCATAGGGGCCCAATGCTGATCTGTGTATGTTAAGTGACTTGCAATAAAAAAAAATACTTTAAAAAAAGATAAGTGCTTTTTAAGTGCTTGTTTTGAAACATTCGCGGTCACATAGTGCTTCTCACTGCGATCTGTTAGTGGTGCTTTTCGAAACAATGTAGCACCCATCTCAAACAAGCATTGGGAGGATGGGAGGGAGGGAAGGGGAGGGAGGGAGGAGAGAGGTGTGGAGGGAGGGGGGAAGGGGAGGGGGGAAAGGGGGAAGGGGAGGGAGAGGGGAGGGAGGGGGGATGGGATGGGGGAAGGGGGGAGGGAGGGGGACCTCCCCTTTTCCCAGTACCCCTCTTTCCCCGTTGGGCCCGTCCTCGTAGGGTTTCCATTGTAACCGGGAGGAGGGGAGGGAGGGAGGAGGGAGGTGTGGAGGGAGGAGGGGAGGGGGGAGGGGAGGGGGGAAGGGGGAGGGAGAGGGTTAGGGGGGAGGGGGAGGGGGGAGGGGAGGGGGGAAGGGGAGGGAGGGGGACCTCCCCTTTTCCCAGTACCCCTCTTTCCCCGTTGGGCCCGTCCCCATAGGGTTTCCTTTGTGACCAGAAGGGGGGGAGGGAGGGTGGAAGGAGGGGGGAGGGGGAGAGTGATGGAAGGGTGGAGGGAGGGGGGGGAGGATGGAGGGAAGGAGGGAGGGGGGGGAGTTAGGGGAGGAGGGGTGAGGGAGGTGGGGAGGGAGTTGGGGAGGGGGGGAGGGAGTGGGGATGGAGGTGGGAAGGAGTGGGGAGGAAGGGGTTGAGGGGGGAAGGGGGGAGGGAGGGAATAGGGGCCCCATGCTGTTAGGGGGGAGGGGGAGGGGGGAAGGGGAGGGAGGGGGACCTCCCCTTTTCCCAGTACCCCTCTTTCCCCGTTGGGCCCGTCCCCGTAGGGTTTCCTTTGTAACCAGAAGGGGGGGGAGGGAGGGTGGAAGGAGGGGGGAGGGGGAGAGGGATGGAAGGGTGGAGGGAGGGGGGGGAGGATGGAGGGAAGGAGGGAGGGGGGGGAGTTAGGGGAGGAGGGGTGAGGGAGGTGGGGAGGGAGTTGGGGAGGAGGGGGGAGGGAGTGGGGATGGAGGTGGGAAGGAGTGGGGAGGAAGGGGTTGAGGGGGGAAGGGGGGGAGGGAGGGAATAGGGGCCCCATGCTGACCTGTGTATGTTAAGTGACTTGCACAACTTTAAAAAACTGGCAGTTGCTTTTCGCAACAATGTTGCAACAATCTCACACAAGCATTGTGACGTCACAAGCTGAAGATGTAAATTTAAAACCGAGCTGATCTCTCATTGGTGCACGGGTGCCATTGTGACATCACGCGCTGAAGCCCCTTCAAGAAAAGGGTTAGAAATGAAAATTTAAACTTTAATATCTCTCTAGCTTTAAAAAGGTAGCTTCAATTTGAACGAAAGTACTTACAATAGTTGCCCACGTTAATGGTGAATATGGCGGTACAAAAATCGTAGCGCTTTGGTGTAACTTCAGGGAGGAGTAGGGTTTGTAAGTTATGGACAGAAATTCTTCGGAATCTTCCGTACATACACATATACATACATACATACGGAATGTTGGACCGCAGAGTTTTAGTAGTATATAGATAGACTAGACCGAGTGGGCCCGTTGGGCCCGTCCTCGTAGGGTTTCCATTGTAACCGGGAGGGGAGGAAAGGGGGAGGGTTGGGGGAGGGAAGGGGGAGGGAGGAGGGGAGGGAGGGGGGGAGGGGAGGGGGAGGGAGAGGGGAGGGAGGGGGGTAGGGGGGAGGGAGGGGGGAGGGAGGGGGGAGAGGGGGGGATGGGAGGGGGGAGGGGAGGGGGGGAGGGAGGAGGGAAGGGGGGGAGGGAGAGGGGAGGGAGGTGGGTAGGGGGGAGGGAGGGAGGGGGACCTCCCCTTTTCCCAGTACCCCTCTTTCCCCGTTGGGCCCGTCCTCGTAGGGTTTCCATTGTAACCGGGAGGAGGGGAGGGCGGGAAGGGGGAGGGAGGGAGGAGGGAGGTGTGGAGGGAGGAAGGGAGGGGAGGGAGGGGGGAGGGGGGGAAGGGGAGGGGGGAAGGGGGGAAGGGGGAGGGAGAGGGAGAGGGGAGGGAGGGGGGATGGGATGGGGGAAGGGGGGAGGGAGGGGGACCTCCCCTTTTCCCAGTACTCCTCTTTCCCCGTTGGGCCCGTCCTCGTAGGGTTTCAATTGTAACCGGGAGGGGGGGAGGGAGGGTGGAAGGAGGGGGGAGAGGGATGGAAGGGTGGAGGGAGGGGGGGAGGGATTGGGGAGGGAGGGATGGAGGGAGGGGGGAGTTAGGGGGGAGGGGGGAGGGAGTTGGGGAGGGAGGGGGAGGAGGGGGGGAGGGAGTGGGGATGGAGGTGGGAAGGAGGGGGGATGAAGGTGTTGAGGGGGGAAGGGGGACCTCCCCTTTTCCCAGTACCCCTCTTTCCCCGTTGGGCCCGTCCTCATAGGGTTTCCATTGTAACCGGGAGGGGGGGAGGGAGGTGTGGAGGGAGGAGGGGAGGGGGAGGGAGGGGGGAGGGGAGGGGGGAAGGGGAGGGGGAAGGGGGGAGGGGGTAGGGGGGAGGGGAGGGAGGGGGGACCTCCCCTTTTCCCAGTACCCCTCTTTCCCCGTTGGGCCCGTCCCCGTAGGGTTTCTATTGTAACCGGGAGGGGGGAGGGAGGATGGAAGGAGGGGGGAGGGGGAGAGGGATGGAAGGGTGGATTGATTGGGGGAGGGAGGGATGGAGGGAAGGAGGGAGGGGGGGAGTTAGGGGGGAGGTTTGAGGGAGGTGGGGAGGGAGGGGGAGGGAGTTGGGGAGGGAGGGGGAGGAGGGGGGGAGGGAGTGGGGATGGAGGTGGGAAGGAAGGGGTTGAGGGGTGAAGGGGGACCTCCCATTTTCCCAGTACCCCTCTTTCCCCCACCACCAAGCCCCCTCCGCAACGACCCCTGTTGTCCCCCTCCCCAGTCCCCATTCTCAGACCCCCCCCCATTCTCTCTCTCCCCCAGACACACTCCAAGTGCTGTTTCGCAACACTTGCCCCGGTGGCCCACGAGCATAGAGGCCCCATGTTGATCTGTGTATGTTAAGTGACTTGCAATAAAAAAGACTACTTGAAAACAGTGGTTTAAAGTGGTTTAAAGTGCTGTTTTTGCTACATTCGCGGTCATTTAGTGCTTCTCACGACCACGGTCATTTAGTGCTTCTCACTGCGATCTGTTAGTGGTGCTTTTCGAAACAATGTAGCACCCATCTCAAACAAGCATTGGGAGGATGGGAGGGAGGGAAGGGGAGGGAGGGAGGAGAGAGGTGTGGAGGGAGGAGGGGAGGGAGGGGGAAGGGGAGGGGGGAACGGGGGGAAGGGGGAGGGAGAGGGGAGGGAGGGGGGATGGGATGGGGGAAGGGGGGAGGGAGGGGGACCTCCCCTTTTCCCAGTACCCCTCTTTCCCCGTTGGGCCCGTCCTCGTAGGGTTTCCATTGTAACCGGGAGGAGGGGAGGGAGGGAGGGAGGTGTGGAGGGAGAAGGGGAGGGGGGGAGGGGAGGGGGAAGGGGGAGGGAGAGGGTTAGGGGGGAGGGGGAGGGGGTAAGGGGAGGGAGGGGGACCTCCCTTTTCCCAGTACCCCTCTTTCCCCGTTGGGCCCGTCCCCGTAGGGTTTCCTTTGTAACCAGAAGGGGGGGAGGGAGGGTGGAAGGAGGGGGGAGGGGGAGAGGGATGGAAGGGTGGAGGGAGGGGGGGAGGGATGGAGGGAAGGAGGGAGGGGGGGGAGTTAGGGGAGGAGGGGTGAGGGAGGTGGGGAGGGAGTTGGGGAGGAGGGGGGGAGGGAGTGGGGATGGAGGTGGGAAGGAGTGGGGAGGAAGGGGTTGAGGGGGGAAGGGGGGGGAGGGAGGGAATAGGGGCCCCATGCTGATCTGTGTATGTTAAGTGACTCGCACAACTTTAAAAAACTGGCAGTTGCTTTTCGCAACAATGTTGCAAACCATCTCACACAAGCATTGTGACGTCACAAGCTGAAGACCTTGAAAAAAAAGGTCAGAAAAAAATTTATGTAAATTTAAAAACGAGCTGATCTCTCATTGGTGCACGGGTGCCATTGTGACATCACGCGCTGAAGCCCCTTCAAGAAAGGGGTTAGAAATGAGAAATTTTAACTTTAATATCTCTCTAGCTTTAAAAAGGTAGCTTCAATTTGAACGAAAGTACTTACAATAGTTGCCCATGTTAATGGTGAATATGGCGGTACAAAAATCGTAGCGCTTTGGTGTACCGTCTGGGAGGAGTAGGGTTTGTAAGTTATGGACAGAAATCTTCGGAATCTTCCGTACAAACATACGGAATCTTCCGTATATACATACGGAATGTTGGACCGCAGAGTTTTAGTAGTATACTAGAAAAGAGGGCCCGTTGGGCCCGTCCCCACACCCCCCATTCTCTCCTCCCCCAGCCCCACTCTTACTCTCCAAGTGTGCCCGTTGGGGAGGGCCCGTTGGGCCCGTCCCCACACCCTTGACTTGACTTGACTTGCAATAACAAAAAAGACTTCTTGGAAGCTTTTCGAAACAATGTAGCCGTCACAAGCTGAAAACTAAATCCTTGCTGAAAACTAAATCCTTTTCTGTAAACTTTTTGAAACAAATGTAGCCCCTTGAAGAAAAGGGTTAGAAATGAAAATTTAAACTTTAATATCTCTCTAGCTTTAAAAAGGTAGCTTCAATTTGAACGAAAGTACTTACAATAGTTGCCCAGGTTAATGGTGAATACGGCGGTACAAAAATCGTAGCGCTTTGGTGTACCGTCTAGGAGGAGTAGGGTTTGTAAGTAATCTTCCGTACATACACATATACATACATACATACGGAATGTTGGACCGCAGAGTTTTAGTATTATACTAGAAAAGAGGGCCCGTTGGGCCCGTCCCCACACCCCCCATTCTCTCCTCCCCCAGCCCCACTCTTACTCTCCAAGTGTGCCCGTTGGGGAGGGCCCGTTGGGCCCGTCCCCACACCCCCCATTCTCTCCTCCCCCAGCCCCACTCTTACTCTCCAAGTGTGCCCGTTTTTTTTTTTTTCCTAATCAGATGGTTTTTTTTTTTTTCCTAATCAGATGTGCAGTACTTTGGTCAACGTGGGTTGTTTTTAAATGTGCTATACAAATAAAAGTGACTTGACTTGACTTGACTTGCAATAACAAAAAAGACTTCTTGGAAGCTTTTCGAAACAATGTAGCCGTCACAAGCTGAAAACTAAATCCTTGCTGAAAACTAAATCCTTTTCTGGAAACTTTTGGAAACAAATGTAGCCCCTTGAAGAAAAGGGTTAGAAATGAAAAATTTAAACTTTAATATCTCTCTAGCTTTAAAAAGGTAGCTTCAATTTGAACGAAAGTACTTACAATAGTTGCCCAGGTTAATGGTGAATACGGCGGTACAAAAATCGTAGCGCTTTGGTGTACCGTCTAGGAGGAGTAGGGTTTGTAAGTAATCTTCCGTACATACACAT
>NW_027601307.1:0-32500 GCF_053455715.1 Rhinoraja longicauda
TGGTTTTTTGATTACCCTACTCTGGGTTAAAGGACTGGGCTTTCACCTTATCATCACCTTATCCTCCCTTCTCCGCTTCAAGGAATAAAGTCTTTGCCAACCCAACCTCTCTAGCCCTGGCTACATCCTTAGACATATTCTCTGTATCTTTCCAGATTAATGACGTCCTTCCTAGGGCAGGGTGATTAAGATTGAAAAGTGTACCCCAAAAGTGGCCTCACCAACTGTAACAGTGTCCCATCTTCGGTACTCAATACACTGACTGGTGAAGGTCAATGTACCAAAGGCATTCTTTACCATCCTCTTTACAAAGCTTTTCAGTGTACCTCGGTACACGTGACCATAAAACTAAACTGAAACCAAACTCATTTCGGGTGATCACAGCCGGGATTTAGGGAGGATCCCCTCCCATTTACAGTCTATTGTTTTAGAACCAGATGGGGCAAAGCTCTGGCCGGGACCGGGTAGAATTGTGAAATTTGTCCCATTATTGAGACATTGTCCACTTCTTTGCACTTTCCAGGAGATGGAGTGTTGGTGGCGGGAAACGGCTCTCTCGCTCAGACGCCGCGGGATGGACGCCGGGTTGGGTTGGAGCGCGTTGGGGAGGTCCTCTACTCTCCCAATTGGCCGGCGCCCGGCTGGCGTGGGGTGGGACCTTAGTAACTTGTTACCCTAACTGGCCGTGTCAGATCCTCTTTCTCACCAAAAAGCCAACCTCCTTTATCCATCCCAACAGACCGACCAGTCCCCGTGGCGTGGCTTGGGTCTTCTGTAACACCACGGAGACTAACACCAAGGCGGTAGTTCTCGTTGGAACGGGAGAGGAATCTCTGAAGGAGAACGCGCTGTTCTATCTCCCGGCCGGTTACATGTTATCCTGGCCGCATCTAGTCATCAGGTCCGCCACCGTTCGGGCCTCAGGCGTCTATCTCTGCAGGTCGGGAAACAGGACTCTCGCTTACCACGAGGCGACATGCAAGATGCGGACAAGATCCATATCTCGGACAAATCCATCGGCGTCTCCTCGCTTCCCAGTTGCTTCTTAGAAGTCGGAGACCAGCACTTGGAGTATTCACGGTCTGGAACACTTGGGAGGACTGCGGCCGGTTCGGAGAGAAAGACGTTTGGGATTCTGTTACGCTAGTCCAGTCCTGGGCGACCAGAAACCCATGGCATCTGGTCTTTGGCGAAGCGGCAGTAACTTCCAGGACGGCCTCCCGAGATGGGATTGGAACCGTGCATCGTTCCCCACGTGACCGAATCCCCTTTGCAACTGTCCGGTGTTCCTCCTGATCGATACTCACTTGTTCAACGTCAACGGAACGGTAGCTTTAAGTGTCCCGGCGCCTCAGTCTGCACTCCGGTGACCTGGCGGAGAAATTCCAACGAGGTTTCGCGGGCATATCTCTCCCGACGACGAGGGAGCACTCAAACGTTGGACGATGTGACACGATAAGGCGTCCAGAAAGCAGATGAGAGGGTGTACGAATCGGAGGAACTGGCCGGTGCCTTCCACCTGAGGGTGCTGGAACATAACGGAACAATGGCGGCGGCGGGCGGAAAGCAGGGCGCGCTTGGTTTGGTACATCTTGGCTGCCATTGCCTTCGTGTCTGTTTTGCTAATTTTCCTGTATTTTCTATTGCCTACTGCGCCCAGGTGCGGCGCCACCAGGCCGTGCACTGGTAACGTCCACACGTTACAAATACACCTTCATATGCACTAATATCCCAGCAGGCCAATCAGCCCATTCAGATTATGCAAGTTCTGTTTGCCATCCCATTCCTTTCCCCTTTATTCTTTTTCCAAACATCCCCCCATTACATAAATTCATATGTCAGCATAATTAGGCCATTGGGCCCATCAAGTCTACTCCGCCATGCCATCATGGCTGATCTATCTTCCCTCTCAACCGCATTCTCCTGTTTTCTCTCCGTAACCCCTGACACTTGTACTTGTCAACTAATTAAGCCCTTCTTATTCCCATTACCACTGCGGTGCGCACCCACTAACTGACAATCGAGCACACAGATCACCGCAGAACTCAGCATGTCTCGGACCTCCAGCCAGAATATATCCCTGCCCCCCACAACTCGCTGTCTTCGATGAATAAGCTAGTTCTGAATCCATCCGACTAAGTCACCGTGAATCCCGGACAATCCGTTGAATGTTCTGCTCTGGAAGCTGAGCGGCACTCTGTTGAGATGCATTGGAAACACATATTTGCTGCGTTGCATTAAAATGACACCGCACCAATGCAGTCAGGCTGGAGAAACAACAGCTGGCACTGGACCAAAGCGGACTAAGATGCACTGAATAGACTACATTCAGCTGCGTTGGTGGGAGAGAGTTGCAATCAAGCTGCTGGGCGGTATTAGAAGCACTGAGATTGAACCACAGGCGGCACGAAGTCCAGTGGTAGGACCAATGCATTAAAACTGCCGATGCCACAGCGAATTAGTTGCATTGACAAAACCACATTTTGCTGCGTTGGTCTGCAGCACACAATCACCATTATGAACCACGGGATGGAAACGTTGCTGAGACATTCCTGATTGACTTGCAATGGAGAAGCTTCCATTGGCGTCTGCATCAAATAATTTATCGTGGAATTGTCTGGTGGGATTGAGTTGAGTTGAGTTGGAAACCCCTTGAACAACCAGGAGAGAGCTCCCATGGATCTGCACAGCCAACCGTGGGTACCAGGGCAGATTTGTTCTCAACAAAGGGGCTGCTTTGTGGTGGGGTAAATTTAAAAGATTAAGAATATATATTGGCATTCATGTATAAATGTGAGCAACTTTTCTGTATTATTGATGGAAGGCAGTGTGGCGGGGGCTGTGGCTGAGGGCGCATGTTGTGATGGTGGCAACTAATATAACGTAACTCCGATAATCCAGCATCCACCGGTCATGGAAATCCCGATTTATTCAAGAACTTGAGCCGGGAATGTGGAGCGTACGAACGGAGCCGGATTTTGGACTCTAGCATCCCATTCTAACCAAACTAGCCCGTCTACAGCTAGTCCCATTTGCCTGCGTTTGACCCCTATCCCTCTCCACCCTTCCTTGCCATATACCTGTTCGAATGTATTTTCAATGCTTAGCAGTACTTCCATATCCCTAGCACTCAGTGAGTGATAAAGTTGCTCCTCAAGCTCCTTTTTAATCTTTATCACCTCAACGTATACCTTTGTCCTCTGGTTCTTGATTCCCCTACCCTGGGTAAAAACATGCTGTGCATTCACCTTATCTACAGTAAACCCTGGTGTTTCATTCCACGGCCTTCAATGCGACGAGGACCCTAATTTGTGTCGTTGTTTCAAAGTCCTGTGGAAACTGGCATCGGTAGTTTCCTCATCAACTGTGATTTCACAAAATTTGGGTTCAGTCACATTTTAAGTTTGCGTGCAGTTTTGTTTGGTTTAGTTTAGTTTGGCGTAGTTTAAAGATACAGCGTGGAAACAGGTCCTTCGGCCCACCGTGTCCGCTCCAATGAATTATTCCCCCTTACACTTGCACTGTCCGACACACCTTGGACAATTTACAATTTTTACCAAAGCCAATTTACCGTCAAAATCTGTACGTGTTTGGAGTGTGGGAGGAAACGGGAGGTCCCTGGGATACCCACGCGGTTACGGAGAGAACGTTCAATGCCCGTACAGCAGCCGAGATCAGGACCGAACCCGGGTCTCTGGCGCGGTAAGGCAGCAATTTTACCGTCGCGCCAGCTTGCCGTCCATCCTGAGAAGCCTATTACAGGAAGGATGTGGAGGATTTGGAGGGACTTTAAGAGAAAGTCATCAGAATACTACCAGGGAAGGGTGTAGGGGTCAGAGAGGGTTACAGAGACAGGGGGGGGGGGGAGGGGGTTACAGAAGCAAGAAGGGGTGTAGGAAGGTATTGCTGAAACAGGAAAGGGTGTAGGAGTTGGAGGGGGTTACAAAAACAGGAAGTGGTATAGGGGTTGAATGGGGTTCGTAGACAGAGAGGAGTGTATGGGGTCACAGTGAGTTACATACGTAGGGGTTTAGAGGCAGCTGCAACGTTATATTCTGCCCTGTTTCCATTCTCTATTGTAAAACATGTTGCACACAGGCATGGTATTATTCGCCTCATCATCATCATCATCATATATATACAGCCGGAAACAGGCCTTTTCGGCCCACCAAGTCCGTGCCGCCCAGCGATCCCCGTACACTAACACTATCCTACACCCACTAGGGACAATTTTTACATTTACCCAGCCAATTAACCTACATAACTCGATAGCACGCAACACAACGTTTTCCCTGTACACTTGACAGTAAAAAAAAGCAGAAACAAACTAAGATAGGGAGAGATGAAGTAGCCGGTGAAGGTTGGAGACGGATAGGTTTGTAGGGTCTGGGTGTGGTTAAAGAGACAGACAGGGCTTTAAGTGCCATGGGGGATACAGAGACCAGGAATGGTGTCGGAGCCAGAATACTTTTGCATAAACCGCCTGTCTATTTGTGTTGTGACTTTGGACAGAGTTCGATCACAGCAATACTGTGTGGGGTGAAATACTGCTCTTTGAGCCCTGGACCCAAGGTGCACAACAACAGGTCCTTCGGCCCACCACGTCCATGGCGACATTTGTTGCACATCTATTGGTACAGATTTATAATTACCATGTGCACCAAGATATAGTGTTTGCATGCTGCCCAGGCGAATCGTACACTATGTGCGTACACCAGGCTGTGCAAAGTGATAAAATCTGCAGTGAAGAACATAGTTAGCGTCTTACAGAGCAAATGTCCACAGTCCTCTTGATGTAGGTTGGAACATCGGCTATATTCCTGGCCGTTGGAAGGATCGTTCAGCAGTCTGATAACAGGAAGGATGAAGCTGTTCCTGAATCTGGTGATTCGTGTTTTCTATGTTTTGTATCTTTTTCCCAATGGGGAGGGTACGAGAGTAAAGGGAGAGGGGATGAATGGTCCTTGATTATATTGTCTGCATTCCAGAGGCAGCGTGAAGTGTAAATGGAGCTGAGGGTGAGGGTGTGGGGTGGGTGGGGGGGGGGGGGGGATTGGGAAGCCGCTCTCTGTAATGCATTGGGCGACATTCACAACTCTCAGCAATTTATTGCTGTCTTGGGCAGAGTTGGTGCAAAACTAAGATGTGTTGCAATCTGTTAGTGTGCAGAAGTTGGTGAGAGATACTGGGGACATTTCGAACTTCCTTTCTCTTCTGCGGAAGACGAGGCATTGCTGTGCTTTCGCGGCCGGGATTTCAATGTGATTATTCCGGACATGTTGTTGGTGTCACAGTAAACTCTCGCTCTAGCGGACCACACGCGGGAGATATTTTCTGTTGTTACCGATTGTCCGAATAAGGGGGGTTAATATGCACAGTGCTAATGCCAATAAGAATACACTCCACAATAAACAGTAAAGGACCCAAGATACACAATACCTTGGGGCGGCATAGCGCCGTACCAACTCCGAGTAAGGGTATCGCAGTCTGCAAACTGTGATCACCCCAGATTCACTTAGTTTCTCAATAACAATAGGGCTCTTGACCACGACAAACACGGACTAAACGACGGGCTACGAAATGCCTTGGTTACACTTGAGACTTCGAGCTTTGGATTGACCCTAATAGATTTGAACCATCATTTGTTCATTATGTGTTTACAGATGTGTTTACAGATGTGTTATGCTGCTACAGATGTGTTATGCTGTACAAACAATTATTGCGTTTTCACTACATACGACAATTAAGATTTGTTTTAGATTTGGAGATAGAGCGCAGAAACAGGCCCTTCGGCCCACCGGGTCCGCGCCGCCCAGCGATCCCCGCACATTAACACTATCCTACACCCACTAGGGACAATTTTTTAAAAACATTTGCCCAGACAATTAACCTACAAACCAGTACGTCTTTGGAGTGTGGGAGGAAACCGAAGTTCTCGGAGAAAACCCACGCAGGTCACGGGGAGAACGTACAAACTCTGTACAGTACCTCTAGAATTTTTTCGAGGATGTAACTTGTAGAGTGGATAAGGGAGAACCAGTCGATGTGTTATATCTGGACTTTCAGAAGGCCTTCGACAAGGTCCCACACAGGAGATTGGTGTACAAACTTAAAGCACACGGTATTGAGGGTTCAGTTTTGAGGTGGATAGACAATTGGTTGGCGGACAGGAAGCAAAGAGTAGGAATAAACGGGTCCTTTTCGGAATGGCAGGCAGTGACTAGTGGGGTACCGCAAGGCTCAGTGCTGGGACCCCAGTTATTTACAGTGTATATTAATGATTTGGACGAGGGAATTGAATGCAACATCTCTCAGTTTGCGGATGACACGAAGCTGGGTGGCAGTGTTAGCTGCGAGGAGGATGCTAGGAGGCTGCAGAGTGACTTGGATAGATTAGGCGAGTGGGCAAATGCATGGCCGATGCAATATAATGTGGATAAATGTGAGGTTATCCACTTTGGCGGCAACAACAGGATAGCAGAGTATTACCTGAATGGTGACCGATTGGGAGAAGGGGAGATGCAACGTGACCTGGGTGTCATGATGCACCAGTCATTGAAAGCAAGCATGCAGGTGCAGCAGGCAGTGAAGAAAGCGAATGGTATGTTGGCATTCATAGCAAGAGGATTTGAGTTTAGGAACAGGGAGGTTCTGCTGCAGTTGTACAGGGCCTTGGTGAGACCGCACCTGGAGTATTGAGTGCAGTTTTGGTCTCCTAACCTGAGGAAAGACGTTCTTGCCTTAGAGGGAGTACAGAGAAGGTTCACCAGATTAATCCCTGGGATGGCGGGACTTGCATATGAGGAAAGACTGGATAGACTGGGCTTGTACTCGCTGGAATTTAGAAGACTGAGTGGGGGTCTTATAGAAACATATAAAATTCTTAAGGGGTTGGAGAGGCTAGATGCGGGAAGATTGTTCCCGATGTTGGGGGAGTCCAGAATCAGGGGTCACAGCTTAAGGATAAGGGGGAAGTCTTTTAGGACCGTGATGAGAAAACATTTCTTCACACAGAGAGTGGTGAGTCTGTGGAATTCTCTGCCATAGAAGGTAGTTGAGGCCAGTTCATTGGCTATATTTAAGAGGGAGTTAGATGTGGCCCTTTTTGCTAAAGGGATCAGGGGGTATGGAGAGAAGGCAGGTACAGGCTACTGAGCTGGATGATCAGCCGTGATCATATTGAATGGCGGTGCAGGCTCGAAGGGCCGAATGGCCTACTCCTGCACCTATTTTCTATGTTTCTATGTTTCTATGTTTCTATGTTTCCCCTGTCTTGTTCGTCTGCTGCATTGAGCCCTTTGCCGAATCCATCAGGAAGGATGCGAGCATAAGAGGAGTGATATTGCCAGGCAGCGGGTGCACTCAGGTCAAGGCCTCCCTGTACATGGACGATGTCGCCGTCTTCTGCTCGGATCCAGGGTCGGTCCGCAGACTGATCAGCGTCTGCGACCAGTTTGAGTTGGCCACGGGGGCCAGGGTAAACCGCAGGAAGAGCGAGGCCATGCTCTTTGGCATCTGGCCGACCGATCTTCCATCCCCTTCACCATCAAGCCCGACTTCTTGAAGGTGCTGGGGATCTGGTTCGGGAAGGCTGAGGCGTGTAACAAGAATTGGCTGGAGCAGATAGCCAGGGTGGGGAAGAAGCTGGAGCTGTGTAAGCAGCGCTCCCTCTCCATCACGGGGAAAAATCTGGTGTGAGGTGCTCTCGGGGCTGCTGTACTTGGCACAAGTGTGGCCCGTTCCTCCCTCCTACGCCACGGGGATCACCACTTCCACTTCATCTGGAGGTCGGCGATGGACCGGGTGCGACGAGCCACAATGCACAAGTCGGCAGAAAACGGGGGTAAAAGCGTGCCCAACGTCGCCCTCATCCTGATGGCCACCTTCGTGTGTGGCTGCATCAGGCGGAGCGTAGAGCCAAGGCACATGGGCACCAAGTGCCACTACCTGCTGAGGTTCTACCTGTCCCCGGTGTTGCGAAGGATGGGCCTGGCTCAGATGCCACTCAATGTGCATATCACAGAATCAGCTGGACATTGCCGAACCATCTGTCATTCGTGGAAAGGTTCTTCCGGACCAACACCTATGACCACAAGTCCATCGGGCAGTGGTCAGCACGGAACGTCCTGCAGGCACTGCAGGGGAATGACTCCATGGATCCTGTGGCGTGGCTCCAGAGCAGACTGCCCAGCTTGTCTGGCAAAATGCCTCATCGCCAGAACTCACCAACAAGCACCAAGACCTGGCTTGGCTGGCGGTGAGGGGAGCCCTCTCAGTCAGATCCTTCCTGCACCGCCGGAACCTCACTACCGGCGCATGCTGTCTTCGGGACGGTTGCTACGGAGAGGAGACGGTGGCCCACCTCTTCACAGAGTGTGGATTTGCAAAGAGAGTCTGGAGAGGTCTGCAAGGGTCCCTGTCACGATTCATTCCGAGCAGCTCCGTCACAGAGGACTCTGTGATCTACGGACTGTTCCCAGGGACGCATTCCGAGACTGACATCGAGTGCTGCTGGAAGGTCATCAACTCGGTGAAAGACGCTCTTTGGTCTGCCCGAGCTTTGTTGGCCTCCTGGCAGAGCGAGCTGTCCGTCAAGGAATGTTGCCGACTGGCCCGCTGCAGACTGCAGGAGTACGTGCTGAGGGACGCACTGAAGCTTGGTGCAGCCAACGCCAAGGCCCTGTGGGGGAGGACCACAGTCCAGGGTCCTTCCGCTGCTGGACATGGGGGGCAGGGTGTGGTGGAGAGAGACGCCCCTCCAAATAAGGGACACTGGGTTAGTGTCTGTAAATGTAAGTAAATGTTTGTAAATTTGGAAGTAAATGCCTGTATTGAATGTGTAACCTCCGGAAATGTCGGATGGGCTTGTTAAAAAAAGATGTTTTGTAAGTGATATTTATAACAGTATAACAGTATAACAGAGCTTTATTTGTCGTTCGGTACCGAAGTACCGAACGAAACTACATAGCAGTCATAGAAGAAAAAAAAGAACACAAGACACATAACCCCAACACAAACGTCCATCACAGTGACTCCAAACACCCCCTCACTGTGATGGAGGCAACAAAACTTCCACTCTCTTCCCCACGCCCACGGACAGACAGCTCGTCCCCGACCGACCCGCACAGTCCCCGCACCGGGCGCTGAAACGTCTCGCGGCCGAACCGGGCGATGAAAGGCCCGCGACCAAGCCTTGCGCAGCTAAGTCCCGTGGTCGAGCCGCACCGGGCTTGAATAAAGTATTTTTTGATATAAAAAAAAAAGAAAGAAAAAAAGGACCGAGCGCAGGTGTTCAGCGAAGCGATCGCCGAGCCTGCTCTTGGTTTCGCCGATGTAAATAAGTTGACATCTAGAGCAGCGGATGCAATAGATGAGGTTGGAGGAGGTGCAGGTGAACCTTTGTCACACCTGGAAAGACTGTTTGGGTCCTTGGATGGAGTTGAGGGGGGAGGTAAAGGAACAGGTGTTGCATCTTGTGCGGTTGCAGGGGAAAGTGCCCAGGGTTGGGGTGGTTTGGGTAGGAAGGGACGAGTGGACCAGGGAGTTACGGAGGGAACGGTCTCTGCGGAATGCAGAGAGGGGAGGGGATGGGAAGATATGGCCAGTGGTGGGGTCCCGTTGTAGGTGACGGAAATGTTGGTGGATGATATGTTGGATCCGCTGGCTGGTGGGGTGGAAGGTGAGAACGAGGGGGATTCTGTCCTTGTTGCGAGTGGGCGGAGGGGGAGCAAGAGCGGAGCTGCGGGATGTAGAAGGGACCCTAGTGAGAGCCTCATCTATAATGGAGGAGGGGAAG
The DNA here is from genome assembly GCF_053455715.1 of Rhinoraja longicauda. Lineage (NCBI taxonomy): Eukaryota > Metazoa > Chordata > Chondrichthyes > Rajiformes > Arhynchobatidae > Rhinoraja > Rhinoraja longicauda. The sequence goes on from NW_027601307.1 coordinate 9,797, forward strand.
CCCCGTTTCCTGAAGAACGAGGACATCTTGGAAGCCCTAGTGTGATACACCTCATCCTGGGCGCAGATGCGGCGTAGACGGAGGAATTGGGAGTAGGGGATAGACTTTTTGCAGGGGACCGGGTGGAAAGAAGTGTAGTCCAGATAGCTGTGCGAGTCAGTGGGTTTATAGTAAATGTCCGTCACTAGTCTGTCTCCTGTGATGGAGATGGTGAGGTCCAGAAACTGATACCGGGGTACTGATTGAGTGATCAGCCATGATCGCATTGAATGGCGGTGCTGGCTCGAAGGGCTGAATGGCCTACTCCTGCACCTATTGTCTATTGTCTATTGTCTATTGAAACGTGAGGGAGATGTCGGAGATGTCGGAGATAGTCCAGGTATATTTAAGGGCAGGATGGAAATTGGAGGTGAAGTGTATGAAGTCAGTGAGTTCTGCATGGGTGCAAGAGGTAGCACCAATGCAGTCATGGATGTAGCGGAGGTGGAGTTCGGGGATGGGGCCGGTGTACGTCCGGAACAGGGATTGTTCGACGTACCCGACAAAGAGGCAGGCGTAGCTGGGGCCCATGCGAGTGCCCATAGCTACGCCTCTGGTTTGGAGGAAGTGGGAGGAGTCAAAGGAGAAGTTGTTGAGGGTAAGAACCAGCTCTGCTAGGCGGAGAGTGTTGGTCGATGGGGATTGGCTGGTTCTACGGTCGAGGAAGAAACGGAGGTCTTCGAGACCATCCTTGTGGGGGATGGAAGTGTAGAGTGATTGGACATCCATGGTGAAGATGAGGGAGTGGGGGCCTGGGAACCGGAAGTTATCGAGGAGATGGAGAGCGTGTGAGGTGTCTTGGACGTAGGTGGGGAGGGATTTAACCAGGGGGGGATAGGATGCATATGTTTTACCATCCGGACCGTCTGCCCAGGGGGCTGTGCTGTATGCCCCGGCTCATGCCTGCATATAGATATTGCCTAATATCCATACCGATTCTGCTCTGCGTTTGGGGTTGAACTTTGGGCAGTTATGGAAAAATAGAGCATTGATTACATCAACAGTCCTCAGGGATGGTAGAAAGAGCAAATGGGGAAATAAGTATGCCAAAGTTGGCCAAAGTATGTCCTTAAAGTAGGTTGTTGTGGCCAGACGCCATGCCCATAGTGAAGTATGCCCTAACAAATCAGAAAAATAGGAACACGGGCCTAACATCTCACGCGATTTTGATGGGGCGACCCAAAAACCACAGGGACCAGACCTCCGATGACTCCAGAGAAGGTAGCCCTGATATGGAATGATGAAAAATCCTTAAGATATGTTCAACTCATGTGTGGTCTCCAAATTTGAGGAAGGATATTCTTGCTGTGGAGGGTGTGCAGCTAGGTTCACTAGGTTAATTCCCGGAATGGTGGGACTGTCGTATGTTGAAAGACTGGAGCGACGGAGGCTTGTACATGCTGGAATTTAGAAGGATGAGAGGGGATCTTATTGAAACATATAAGATTATTAAGGGATTGGACACATTAGAGGCAGGAAACATGTTCCCAATGTTGGGGGAAGTCCAGAACCAGGGCCCACAGTTTAAGAAGAAGGAGTAGAAAATATAGAACGGAGATGAGGAAAAACTTTTTCAGTCAGAGAGCTGCAAATCTGTGGAATTCTCTGCCTCAGAAGGCAGTGGAGGACAATTCTCTGGATGTTTTCAAGAGAGAGCTAGATAGAGCTCTTAAAGATAGCGGAGCCAGGGGGTACGGGGAGAAGGCAGGAACGGGGTACTGATTGTGAATGATCAGCCATGATCACATTGAATGGTGGTGCTGGCTCGAAGGGCCGAATGGCCTACTCCTGCACCTATTGTCTAATGAACGGTTGGTAAAATCTGAGAAAGTTAAGCAGGCACAGGTCCTCCTGCAGAAGGAAATATGCGCCCGTTTAAGCCAGGAAACCATTTTGTTCCTCTGGTATCTTTGATTCGGACCAGGATCCACCTTCACCCGCTGCCCCGCGCTCCCCGCGGAATTCCACCTACGTCACAGGGCAGGTCGGCCAGGGGATTCCCATGACGTAACGCCGTCAGTTGGTCCCGACCTCCCCCTTACGTCACGCCGCCAGGTTGCCCGCAGGTTTTCTTTATGTCACGCCGTCACGTGGTCCTGAGCCGCGCCGTATGTCATTACGTCAGGTGGCCCTCAAGCCCCGCCCTACGTCACCACGTCAGGCGGACCTCAAGCCCCGCCCTACGTCACGCCGTCAGGTGGACCTCCAGCCCCGCCCTACGTCCACACGTCAAGCGGACCTTCAGCCCCGCCCTACGTCACGCCGTCAGGGAGACCGCGCGCCCCGCGAGGATGGCGGTTTAACGGTCGGAGAATGGAGCGGGGAGAGACGACAGGTGGGGCCGGGTGGCTCAGGGTGGGTTAGAGAAGGGGAGGATGGGGGCGGGGGAGGGGGTGGGAGAGAAAGGGGATGTGGGGGGAGAGAAGGGGGTGGGAAGGAAAGGTGAGGGGGAAGGGAGTGAGAAGCGGGATGGGGAGGGTGTGGGGAGAGAAGGTGAGGGGTGTAGGGGGAGGGTGAGGGGTGAGGGGAGAGGGTGAAGGGGGAGGGAGAGGGGTGAGGGGGAGGGAGAGGGGGAGGGAGAGGGTGTGGGGAGAGGGTGAGGGGAGTGGGGGAGGGTGAGGGGAGAGTGAGGGGGAGGGAGAGGGGAGAGGGGTGAGGGGAGAGGGTGAGGGGTGAGGGGGAGGGTGAGGGGAGAGGGTGAGGGGAGTGGGGGAGGGTGAGGGGAGAGGGTGAGGGGGAGGGAGAGGGTGTGGGGAGAGGGTGAGGGGGAGGGAGAGGGGGGAGGGAGAGGGGGAGGGAGAGGGTGTGGGGAGAGGGAGAGGGTGAGGGGAGTGGGGGAGGGTGAGGGGAGAGGGTGAGGGGGAGGGAGAGGGTGTGGGGAGAGGGTGAGGGGAGAGGGTGAGGGGAGAGGGGTGAGGGGAGAGGGTGAAGGGGGAGGGAGAGGGGTGAGGGGAGTGGGGGAGGGAGAGGGTGTGGGGAGAGGGAGAGGGTGAGGGAGAGGGTGTGGGGAGAGGGTGAGGGGAGTGGGTGAGGGGGAGGGAGAGGGTGAGGGGAGAGGGTGAGGGTGAGGGGAGAGGGGGAGGGTGAGGGGAGAGGGGGAGGGTGAGGGGAGAGGGGTGAGGGGAGTGGGGGAGGGTGAGGGGAGTGGGGGAGGGTGAGGGGAGAGGGTGAGGGGGAGGGGAGAGGGTGTGGGGAGAGGGTGAGGGGAGTGGGGAAGGGTGAGGGGAGAGGGTGAGGGGGAGGGAGAGGGTGTGGGGAGAGGGGGAGGGAGAGGGGGGAGGGAGAGGGGGAGGGAGAGGGTGTGGGGAGAGGGTGAGGGGAGAGGGTGAGGGGGAGGGTGAGGGGAGAGGGTGTGGGGAGAGGGTGAGGGGAGTGGGGGAGGGTGAGGGGAGAGGGTGAGGGGGAGGGAGAGGGTGTGGGGAGAGGGTGAGGGGGAGGGAGAGGGAGAGGGGGGAGGGAGGGGGGGAGGGAGAGGGTGTGGGGAGAGGGAGAGGGTGAGGGGAGTGGGGGAGGGTGAGGGGAGAGGGTGAGGGGGAGGGAGAGGGTGAGGGGAGAGGGTGAGGGGAGAGGGGTGAGGGGAGAGGGTGAAGGGGGAGGGAGAGGGGTGAGGGGAGTGGGGGAGGGAGAGGGTGTGGGGAGAGGGAGAGGGTGAGGGAGAGGGTGTGGAGAGAGGGTGAGGGGAGTGGGTGAGGGTGAGGGGAGAGGGTGAGGGGAGAGGGTGAGGGGAGAGGGGGAGGGTGAGGGGAGAGGGGGAGGGAGAGGGGTGAGGGGAGTGGGGGAGGGTGAGGGGAGTGGGGGAGGGAGAGGGTGTGGGGAGAGGGTGAGGGGGGAGGGAGAGGGTGAGTGGGGGGAGGGTAAGCGGTGTAGGGGGAGAGTGAGGCGTATAGGGGGAGGGTGTGGGGAGAGGGGGAGGGTGTGGGGATAGAAGGTGAGGGGTGTGGGGAGAGTGGGGTGGGAGGAGGATGGGCAGTGAGGGGCGTAGGCAGGGTGGGAGGGAGGACATGGGGCTGAAGGGGACGATAGTTGGGCAGGGACAGCAAGGAGGATGGAGAGGAGATAGCAAGGGTTATGGGAGTCAAGGGTGAGGAGGGGCAGAGGGGATGGTGAGGGTTTAGGACATGTGAGGCAGACACAGGGGGATTGATATTTGAACTGGGGAGTGGGACATTAGCAGGAGGGAGACACGGAGGGGGTTGGAGATGGAGCCTGGCCAGGGAGGTATAGGGAATGCAGACAGCCCCAGAGGTAATCTGTCTCTAGATCTGTTCTGCAGCATCCTGTCTCAATGTGCAAGACGTTAGGGAGACCACACCCGCTATGATATGTACAGTTCCAGTCACCCTGCTACAGGAAGGGTGTTAGTAAACTGGAAAAGATGCAACATAGATCGATTGATTACCTGGATTGGAGGGTTTGAGTGAGAAGGAGGAGCTGGATAGGCTGGGATTGATTTCCATGGAGCAAAGAAACATAAGGAGATGACATACAGGTTTATAAAATCACGTGAGCACAGACCGGGTGAAGGTCTGAAACTAGGGTTTATAGGTTCACTGTGAGAGGGGAAAATTTAAAGGGGATGTGGTGCTGCATGACTCTTTGTATTCCAACATTCATTAAAGTTCTAGCAGTCAGATTTTATTTCCCTGTCGCGCCCCTGACTGATGTCGCATTTGTTTCAGGAAGCGGATAGAGCGAGAACAATGGGCTCTACATGTCAGAAACAGAGGCAAGGTCTGGTGAAAGGCCGCAGGGAACAGTTGAGCAACAGACACAATAAAGGCTGAGGTGAGAGGGAGCTGGGACTGGAAGATGGGTGTGTGTTTTGTTTTGCCTTACTCCTCATTATGATCGCACCTCCTCATTTATCTCTTTAGAAACATGGAAAATAGGTGCAGGAGTAGGCCATTCGGCCCTTCGAGCCTGCACCGCCATTCAATATGATCATGGCTGATCATCCAACTCAGTATCCTGTACCTGCCTTCTCTCCATACCCCCTGATCCCTTTAGCCACAAGGGCCACATCTAACTCCCTCTTAAATATAGCCAATGAACTGGCTTCAACTACCTTCTGTGGCAGAGAATTCCACAGATTCACCACTCTGTGTGAAAAAAAACATTCTCATCTCGGTCCTAAAAGACTTCCCCCTTATCCTTAAACTGTGACCCCTTGTTCTGGACTTCCCCAACATCGGGAACAATCTTCCTGCATCTAGCCTGTCCAACCCCTTAAGAATTTTGTAAGTTTCTATAAGATCCCCCCTCAATCTTCTAAATTCCAGCGAGTACAAGCCGAGTCTATCCAGTCTTTCTTCATATGAAAGTCCTGCCATCCCAGGAATCAATCTGGTGAACCTTCTCTGTACTCCCTCTATGGCAAGAATGTCTTTCCTCAGATTAGGAGACCAAAACTGTACGCAATACTCCAGGTGTGGTCTCACCAATGCCCTGTACAACTGCAGCAGAACCTCCCTGCTCCTATACTCAAATCCCCTTGCTATGAATGCCAACATACCATTCGCTTTCTTCACTGCCTTCTGCACCTGCATGCCTACTTTCAATGACTGGTGTACCACGACACCGAGGTCTCGTTGCATCTCCCCTTCTCCTAATCGGCCACCATTCAGATAATAGTCTGCTTTCCTGTTCTTGCCACCAAAGTGGATAACCTCACATTTATCCACATTATACTGCATCTGCCATGCATTTGCCTACACACCTAACCTATCCAAGTCACGTTGCAGCCTCCTAGCATCCTCTTCACAGCTAACACTGCCCCCCAGCTTCGTGTCATCTGCAAACTTGGAGATGTTGCATTCAATTCCCTCGTCCAAATCATTAATATATATTGTAAATAGCTGGGGTCCCAGCACTGAGCCTTGCGGTACCCCACTAGTCACTGCCTGCCATTCTGAAAAGGACCCGTTTATTCCTACTCTTTGCTTCCTGTCTGCCAGCCAGTTCTCTATCCACATCAATACTGAACCCACAATACCGTGTGCTTTAAGTTTGCATACTAATCTCTTATGTGGGACCTTGTCGAAAGCCTTCTGGAAGTCCAGATATAACACATCCACTGGTTCTCCCTTATCCACTCTACTAGTTACATCCTCGAAAAATTCTATAAGATTCGTCAGACATGATTTACCTTTCATAAATCCATGCTGACTGTCCAATGATTTCACCACTTTCCAAATGTGCTGCTATCCCATCATTAATAACTGACTCTAGCATATTCCCCACTGCCGATGTTAGACTAACTGGTCTGTAATTCCCCATTTTCTCTCTCCCTCCCTTTTTGAAAAGTGGGGTTACATTAGCTACCCTCCAATCCTCAGGAACTACTCCAGAATCTAAAAAAAATTGAAAAATTATCACTAATGCATCCACTATTTCTGGGGCTACCTCCTTAAGCACTCTGGGATGCAGCCTATCTGGCCCTGGGGATTTATTGGCCTTTAATCCATTCAATTTACCTAACACCACTTCCCGACTAACCTGGATTTCACTCAGTTCCTCCATTTCATTTGACCCCCGGTCCCCTGCTATTTCCGGCAGATTATTTATGTCTTCCTTAGTGAAGACAGAACCAAAGTAGTTATTCAATTGGTCTGCCATGTCCTTGTTCCCCATGATCAATTCACCTGTTACTGACTGCAAGGGACCTACATTTGTTTTAACTAATCTTTTTCTCTTCACATATCTATAAAAGTTTTTGCAGTCAGTTTTTATGTTCCCTGCCAGTTTTCTTTCATAATCTATTTTCCCTTTCCTAATTAAGTCCTTTGTCCTCCTCTGCTGGACTCTGAATTTCTCCCAGTCCTCTGGTAGGCTGCTTTTTCTTGCTAATTTGTACGCTTCATCTTTTGTTTTGATACTATCCCTAATCTCCTTTGTTAGCCACGGATACACTACCTTCCCTGATTTATTCTTTTGCCAAACTGGGATGAACAATTGTTGTAGTTCATCCATGCGGTCTTTAAATGCCTTCCATTGCATATCCACCGTCAACCCTTTAAGAATCAATTGCCAGTCTATCTTGGCCAATTCACGTCTCATGCCCTCAAAGTTTCCTTTCTTTAAGTTCAGAACCGTTGTTTCTGAATTAACTATGTCACTCTCCATCCTAATGAAGAACTCAACCATATTATGGTCACTCTTATGGTCAACCATATCATGGCCCAAGGGGCCACGCACATCAAGACTGCTAACTAACCTTTCCTCATTACTCAATACCCAGTCTAGAATAGCCTGCTCTCTCGTTGGTTCCTCTGCATGTTGGTTTAGAAAACTATCCCGCATACATTCCAAGAAATCCTCTTCCTCAGCACCTCTGCCAATTTGATTCACCCAATCTATATGTAGATTGAAGTCACCCATTATAACTGTTTTACCTTTGTTGCACGCATTTCTAATTTCCTGTTTGATGCCATCCCCAACTCTACTACGACTGTTAGGTGGCCTGTACACAACTCCCACTAGCGTTTTCTGCCCCTTAGTGTTTCGCAGCTCTACCCAAATCGATACCACATCCTCCAAGCTAATGTCCTTCCTTTCTATTGCGTTAATCTCCTCTCTAACCAGCAACGCTACCCCACCTCCTTTTCCTTTCTGTCTATCCCTCCTGAATATTGAATATCCCTGGATGTTCAGCTCCCAGCCCTGGTCACCCTGGAGCCATGTCTCCGTAACATATAACATATAACATATAACAACTACAGCATGGAAACAGGCCTGTCCGGCCCTACCAGTCCACTGCGACCATTCTCCCTGACCTAGTCTCATCTACCTGCACTCAGACCATAACCCTCCAATCCCCTCCTATCCATATACCTATCCAATTTACTCTTAAATAATAAAATCGAGCCAGCCTCCACCACTTCCACCGGAAGCCCATTCCATACAGCCACAACCCTCTGAGTAAAGAAGTTCCCCCTCATGTTACCCCTAAACCTTTGTCCCTCAATTCTGAAGCTATGTCCCCTTGTTGGAATCTTCCCCACTCTCAAAGGGAAAAGCCTACCCACGTCAACTCTGTCCGTCCCTCTCAAAATTTTAAAAACCTCTATCAAGTCCCCCCTCAACCTTCTACGCTCCAAAGAATAAAGACCCAACCTGTTCAACCTCTCTCTGTAGCCTAAGTGCTGAAACCCAGGCAACATTCTAGTAAATCTCCTCTGTACCCTCTCCATTTTGTCGACATCCTTCCTATAATTTGGCGACCAGAACTGCACACCATACTCCAGATTTGGCCTCACCAATGCCCTGTACAATTTCAACATTACATCCCAACTTCTATACTCGATGCTCTGATTTATAAAGGCAAGCATACCAAACGCCTTCTTCACCACCCTATCCACATGAGATTCCACCTTCAGGGAACAATGCACAGTTATTCCCAGATCCCTCTGTTCCACTGCATTCCTCAATTCCCTACCATTTACCCTGTACGTCCTATTTTGATTTGTCCTACCAAAATGCAGCACCTCACACTTATCAGCATTAAACTCCATCTGCCATCTTTCAGCCCACCCTTCCAAAAGGCCCAAGTCTCTCTGTAGACTTTGAAAATCTACCTCACTATCAACTACTCCACCTATCTTAGTATCATCTGCATATTTACTAATCCAATTTGCCACACCATCATCCAGATCATTAATGTAAATGACAAACAGTGGACCCAACACAGATCCTTGGGGCACTCCACTAGACACTGGCCTCCAACCTGACATACAATTGTCAACCGTTACCCTCTGGTATCTCCCATTCAGCCATTGTTGAATCCATCTTGCAACCTCACTATTAATACCCAACGATTTAACCTTCTTAATCAACCTTCCATGTGGAACCTTGTCAAATGCCTTACTGCTTAATCAACCTTCCATGTGGAACCTTGTCAAATGCCTTACTGCTTAATCAACCTTCCATGTGGAACCTTGTCAAATGCCTTACTGATCCCAACTATATCATATTCATTAATAACTATCTGCACATTCCACTCATCCACCTTATTACAAATGCTCCTTGCATTGAGACACAAAGCCTTCAGGCTTGTTTTTACAACCCTTATACAATTATGTTGAAAAGTGGCCCTTTTTGATTTTTGCCCTGGATTTGTCTGCCTGCCACTTTTCACCTTGCTACCTATTGCTTCTAGCCTCATTTTACACCCCTCTGTCTCTCTGTTCATGCTCCCATCCCCCTGCTACATTAGTTTAAATCCTCCCCGACAGCACTAGCAAACACTCCCCCAAGGAAATTGGTTCCATTCCAGCTCAGGTGCAGACCGTCCTGTTTGTACTAGTCCCACCTCCCCCAGAACTGGTTCCAATGTCCTAGAAATTTGAATCCCTCCCCCTTGCACCATTTTTCAAGCCACGTATTCATCTGAAATATCCTCCTATTTCTACTCTGACTAGCACGTGGCACTGGTAGTAATCCAGAGATTATTACCTTTGAGGTCCTACTTTTAAGTTTATCTCCTAGCTTCCTAAATTCACCTTGTAGGACCACATCTCGTTTTTTACCTATATCGTTGGTGCCAATGTGCACCACGACAACTGGCTGTTCACCCTCCCCCTCCAGAATGTTCTGCAGCCGCTCAGAGACATCCCTGACCCTTGCACCAGGGAGGCAACATACCATCCTGGAGTCTCGTTTGCGGCCGCAGAAACGCCTATCTATTCCCCTTACAATTGAATCCCCTATTACTATAGCCCTTCCACTCTTTTTCCTCCCCTCTTTTGCCACAGCGCCACCCACGGTGCCATGAACTTGGCTGCTGCTGCCTTCCCCATGTGAGCCATCTCCCCCAACAGTATCCAAAATGGTATATCTGTTTAGGAGGGAGATGACCGCAGGAGACTCCTGCCCTACCTGCCTACTGTTACGCTGGCTAGTGGCCACCTGTTCCCTTTCTGTCCGCTTGTCTTTTATCTGCGGTGTGGCCAACTCACTGTACGTGCTATTCACGACCTTCTCAGCATCTTGGATGCTCCAGTATGAATCCAACCGCAGCTCCAACCGTTCAATGCGGTCTGCCAGGAGCTGCAGCTGGACACACTTCCTGCACACGTAGTCATCAGGGACACCGACAATATCCCTGATCTTCCACATGTTGCAGGATGAGCACTCCACGGGGCCGATCTCAACTGAATTTAGATCATCCAGACATGGCTGATTAGACCCCCTGCCCAAGAATCACCTCCCAAAGCACTCTACCCTTTTGCACCACTACACGAAAGGGACAGAAGTGAGAGTGGGCCACTTGTCTCCTCAAACATGCCCCATAATTTAATGTGACCAGAGCCAATTTGCTCCACACCTCAACTCCTCTCCTGTGCCAACTGCACATAGCTTTGCATTCCATGATCTTTGAAAAACTGATCTGTGACCTCCATCATCAACAATCTAACCTCCAGGGTGGAGAATTCCAGCGTCACCATGCTCTCCCTGAATGTGACTGAACAATTATGGTGTAATAATTACCATAATTTACAAATTCACGTACAAATTTAACTACACTGTCATCCAGATTGTTAATGTGGATAACAAACAACAGTGGACACAGCACTGACCTCTGCATCACTCCACTGGTCACAGGCCTCCAATGAGAAAAACAGTGCTCTAAAACTAACCATTGACTCTTTCATCCAAGCCATCTTGAATCGAATTGTCTAGCTCGCCTTGGATTCCATGTGATCTAACCTTCCACACTAGCCTACCATATGGCAACTTGTCAGTGGTGTTCTGAAGTCTGAAACTGCCCTGCTCACTGTCCTGGCCTCATCTTCGAAATATACTTGTTAGGTTTGTGAGATAGGATTTCCCATTGCCAAAGCAATGCTGACTATCTCTAAACCGACCTGGAGTCATACTGCACAGAAGCAGGCTCTTCTGTTCAATGAGCAGGCTCTTCTTCCTTCAGTCTACGCTAGTCCCACCTGCCAGAATGTGGCCCATAACCCTCTAAACCTTTCCTATCCAAGTACCTGTCCAAATGTTTTTAAATGTTTTTACAGCACCCGCCTTAACTACCTCCTCTGGCAGCTACTTCTATTTACCCACCCCCTGTTTGAAAATGCTGCCCTCAGATTTTCTATTGAATCTTTTGCCTCTCACATTAAACTTAAGTCCCTCTGGTTCTTGATTTCCCTACTCAGGATAAAAGTTCACGAGTTACACGAGTAGAATTAGGCAATTTGGTCCATCGAGACCACTTCCCCATTCAATCATGGCTGATGTCTGTATCCTAATCCCATTTTCCTTCCTTCTCCCCATAACACTTGACACCTATTCTAATCAAGAATTTGTCCATCTCTGCCTTAAAAATATCCACTGACTGCCTTCTGTCTTCTTATTCCACAGATTAACTATCCTATGACTAAAGAAGTTCCTCCTTACCTCGTTTCTGAAAGAGCGCCCTTTCATTCTGTGGCTATAACTTCTGGTCTGAAACTCTCCCACCAGTGGAAACATGCTTTCCACATCCACTCTACAGCGTTCCATTGTTCTGTAATTTTCAATGAGGATCCCCCCTCAACTTTCTAAACTTTGGCGAGTCGAGGCCCGGTGCTGTCAAACGTTCAGACGACATAGACAATAATATATACACCTTATGATCACCGCTTAGCCTCCTGAGCTCAAAGGAATAAAGCCCTAGCTTGCCCAACTCCCCCTTGTTAAAGAAAACGTTAAAACACAACACAAAGATCTGGCAAGACAAGCAAGAGTTTATTCCAAAGCGCCAAACACAGTGATCACTGGGAGCAATTGTAGGAGATTGCTCAACGAACAAAGATTCATCTGTTCCTTAAGTACAGACTTTCCTTTTGATGTTTGGTTTGCCATAGCAAACACTTTAGAGGTTTTCCTTCCTCCAAATGATCTTATACAAATATACATTGTGCACCTCTCAAAGCGCAGCAGAGTAAACACAGCCATTACAGATAAGCAAATGTCCTGTTACCCTTTCAACTGTATTTTATTGTTTTATGATTGCCATTTGTCCTTTGAGAACAGAATCTGACTAAAGTAAACTGCAGTGAGTGTCAGCTGCAGATGCCCAGTTTCAACCTAATTTAAAACACAGACTTATTATCATGCATGAAGAGGACTTTAAACATTTTAAGCACACCAGGGCAGCGTAGATGGGGCATGTTGGTCGGCATAGGCAAGTTAGACCAAAAAGTCTGTTCCCACGCTGTGTAACTCTCTGACTCTAATCAGCCCATGTCTAACCAAATGCATGTATATCTCATCTCAGAATCCTCTCCAATAATTTGCCTACCACAGATGTTAGGCTCACTGGTCTATAGTTCCCAGGTTATTCCTTGCAGCCTTTCTCAAATAGAGGCGCAACATTAGCCACCCTCCACTCTTGCGGCAGCTCACCCGCGCCTAATGATGATTCATATATCTTAGCCAGGGATCCTGCAATTCTTCTCAAGCTACCTACAGTATTCTTGGATATGTCTGATCAGGCCCAGGAGATTTATGTACTTCCAATAACCTTAGGACATCCAGTACCTCTTCGACCATATTACAGACTTTCCTTACTGAGGACCTTGCCCGTCTCCCGCAGCATTTAGAGATAGCCATTTTGGTTTCTGGAGAACCCTATTCTCTCTCTATTTACCGTCTTTATCTTAATGTACATAAAATCTCTCTGGATTTTCCTTAATATTATTTCCCTATTTTATGCCCTCCTGATTTTCCCGAAACTTCTCCAGCGTTACACTTGATCCCAGCTGCCTACACAAGTTCTATGCCTCCTTTTTCCAGACCAGAGGCTCAATTTCTCTGATCATGCAGGCTTCCTTACTCCCACCTGCCTTGCCCTTTGCTCGAATTGGAACATGCATGTTCTGAGCACATGCCATCACACTTTTAAAGGCATCCCGCTTTCCGGATGTTTCTTTGCCTGCAAAGAACCTACTCCAATCAACTTGAGCAAGTTCCCGTCTCATACCATCAAAGTTACACGAGTCCCAATTTAGAATTTTAACTTGTGAGCCCACCCTCTCTTTAACCATGACTATTTTAAAGCTAATAGAACTGTGGTCACTCCTCCTAAAACGCTGGTATCACAAAATGCTGGAGTAACTCAGCGGGTCAGGCAGCATATCAGGAGAGAAGGAATGGGTGACGTTTCGTCCTCACCTTCCACCCCATCAGCCAGCGTATCCAACAAATCATCCTCCAACATTTCCATCACCTCCAACGGGACCCCACCACTGGCCATATCTTCCCATCTCCTCCCCTTTCTGCGTTCCGTAGAGACCGTTCCATCCGTAACTCCCTGGTCCACTCGTCCCTTCCTACCCAAACCACCCCCTCCCCGGGCACTTTCCCCTGCAACCGCACGAGATGCAACACATGTTCCTTTACCTCCCCCATCAACTCCATCCAAGGACCCAAATCGTCTTTCCAGGTGAGACAGAGGTTCACCTGCACCTCCTCCAACATCATCTATTGTGTCCGCTGTTCTAGATGTCAACTTCTCTACATCGGCGAGACCAAACGCAGGCTCGGTGATCGTTTCGCTCAACACCTTTGTTCAGTCCGCCTTAACCAACCTGATCTCTCGGTGGCTAAGCACTTCAACTCCCCCTCCCATTCCCAGTCTGACCTTTCTGTCATGGGCCTCCTCCAGTGCTATGGTGAGGCCCACCGGAAATTCGAGGAACTGCACCTCATATTTTGCTTGGTCATCTTGCAGCCTAGCGGTATGAACATTGACTTCTCCAACTTTAGATAGTTCCTCTGTCTCCCTCTTCCCCTCCCCCTTCCCAGTTCTCCCTGTGTCTTCCTGTCTCCACCTATATCCTTTCTTTGTCCCGCCCCCTGACATCAGTCTGAAGAATGGTCTCGACCCGAAACGTCACCCATTCTTTCTCTCCTGAGATGCTGCCTGACCTGCTGAATTATTTCAGCATTTTGTGACACCTTCGATTTGTACCAGCATCTGCAGTTATTTTCCAACACCTCCTAAAACGCTCATCCACTGACATTTCAGGCACTTGCCTGCCCCAATTTCTAAAGAGAAGATCGAGCTTTGCTCTCTCCCATAGTGGCCTCTAATTATTGCCTGAGGAAACTTTCCTGAACTCATTTGACAAATTCCATGCCATCTCAGCCCTTGACACTCTGGCTGTCCCAGTCTATATTGGGAGAGTTAAAATCCCTGATGATGGTAACCCTATTAGTCGGCTGTCTGAAATTTCCTCGCACATTTGTTCTTATAATTCCCGTTGGCTATTTAAGGGCCTGTAGTACACTCCCAACAAGCTAATCATCCGTTTTTTAATTTCTGAGCTCCACTGATACAACCTCACTACAAGACCCATCAGAAATGTCATCTGATTACTGCCGTGACATTCTCCTTAATCAATCGAGCAACAACCTCTCCTCTTTTACCCCCATCTCTTGTACCTCTAGCACCTGTACCCTGGATCATTAAACTGCCAGTTCTGTACCTCTCTTAGCCATGTTTTTGTAATTTTTAAAATGTCCTAGTCGCATGTACCTATCCAAGTCTTACCCATCAGGCCTCTCGCATTAAATAGACGCTATTCAATAGAAACATAGAAACAGAAAATAGGTGCAGGAGGAGTTGGCCATTCGTCCCTTTGAGCCAGCACCGCCATTCATTGTGATCAAGGCTGATCATCCACAATCAGTCACCTGTGCCTGCCTTCTCCCATACCCTTTGATTTCGCTATGCCCAAGAGCTCTATCTAACTCTCTTTTAAATCCATCCAGTGAATTGGCCTCCACTGCCTTCCGTGGCAGAGAATTCCACAAATTCTCAGCTCTCTGGGTGATTCCACAAATTCACAACTGTGGGTGATTCCACAAAATCACAACAGTCCTACGTCACGTCCTGCTGTGCTATCCGGCCTAGTGAGCTTTCTTTATCATCCTCCATACCTAGTTCCAGCCTCTCACCTGCCTCAGTTCTCTCAGTTCTGCAGTGAACACCCCCCCCCCCCAACCAGCAAAGTTAATTTAAACCCACCCGACTACCAGCAGTAAACTTTCCAGCCAGGATATTGGTTGGTCTCCAGATCAAGTGTAACCCATCCTCCTTGTATGGATCAACTCTGCCCCAGAAGAGATTCTAATGGTTCAAAAATCCAAATCCCTACCCCCTGCAACAACTCCTCAGCCACACATTTATCTGTCCAAATTTCTTGTACCTACCCTCATTAGCACGTGGTACTGGAGTTCATGCTTTTGAACCTTTTGCCTAACTATGTATATTCATTTTGTGGGACCTCTTTCTTTTTCCTAAACTCATTTGTGCCAACATGCACAGCACTCACCCTCCCCTTGAGAATGTCCATGCCTATCGAAATGCTGGTAGATCCAGTCCCTCCAACTTCCCTCAAATAACCTTTGCGCCACTGATGTCAGGCTCGCTGTTCTGTAGCTTCCTAATTTATTCTTGCTGCCCTTTTCAATAATTCACTTCTTAAATAGCTTTGTTCAAAACTTCTCACAGTGGTGCAGCTCGTAGAGCTGCTGCCTCGGTTCTCCCATCATCTGGCTTCGAATGTGACCTCGGGTGCTGACTGTATGCAATTTACACATTCTCCCTGTCACCTTGTGGGTTTCCTCTCAGCTCCCAAAACATCAATGATGGTACTTTATTTTAATTCTATCTTATACATTGTTCTGTGTTGTGAATGGAGCAATCTGGGTGGGCAGAATGGGAAGAGGAAGTGGGAAAGGGGGAGGGGGGTGAGGATGGGAGAAGGGAGAGATTGAAACATATTTACCGAAACGGTGCAATGAAATTGTTATTTACAGCAGCCTAATACCTCTATAAAAGATAACATAAACACAAATAATGTTTTAGTTCATTAATAAAAACAATGTTGGTGAGAAACAAAGCAAGCCCAAAGATAAAATGGGGGAGAATAACTTAGTTGAGGTTTGGATTTTTTTTAATGGATGGTTGGTGTGGAGTCAAAGGTCCTGTTTCCATGCTGTTTGTCTCTGACTCTGTCCCACCATCTAGCCTGTTATATACATACATAGATATCTGCTGCCTTGGGCTCGTGTGTGGCTCATCCCTCATTTATCCCTTATCCTTGTCAACTCCAAACAACACAAACCAACATTTTTAGACATTTGTGATAATATAAAAGCGTTATCCCTGAAATTAGGTGAGTTAATCTCTTCTGGGCTATCTTCAATGCAAATATACTCTTAAATAACGAGACCAATACCACACATAGTATTTCAGGTTGAATTTAAACTCTGCATTATCATCTCCAACCCCGCTTGCAATAAATCCCAATGTGCTGCTTACCTTCCTGATGTTTGTCACACCTTCATGTCGACTGTCAGGTGTCTCATGCACAAGAACACCTCGATCTGTCTGCACTCCACCATTTTCAATTTCCTCTGCCTTTTCATACTTCACACAAGTGCGTGACCTCACATTGCTCTTAATTAAGTTCCATTCACCAGGTTCAAACCCATTCTCTTGATCTGTGTCTGTCTGTGATGCCTTGACTTGAGGGGAGCACAGCTGAGTAAGGGAGGAGAGGGGGTGGGGGCTGGTGCACAGTGAGCAGAGATGATGAATCAGAGGACAGACGTGTGAGAGGCATCATCTGCAGGATAATTTCCTCCCACACCAGCAGTGAGCTAATGTTGGCCCTCTGTTGTGTACTGGGATTTTATACTGAGAATGGATTGGATAATAAACATCTAGAAAATAGACACATCCCTCCCCAGGATGGCTCACTATTAATGTTGAACACTGAGCTTTGAGTGTGTTGTAAAGTACGCAATGTTAGGAATGATGTTAGTTTAGACAGGAACAAAATTGCATGATTGCAGCAAGCGGGGATGGGCACATGGCATGGCTGTGATTTTAGCCTGAATTGGACATTCCTGCGTGGTAACATTTAATGTCTTCACAGCTGGCATAGATTTGAACAGCATGGAAACATGCACTTTGGCCCAACACGTCCGTGGTTTGCCCATGTCCCTGAGCAAGTGTTCCTCCAAGTGTTGGAGCAACACAACTGGACAGATAGCATCTGTGGAGGGAATGGACAGATGGTGTTCGGAGTCTGACGAGGGAGCCTGACCTGAAACATTGCCTGTCCATTCCCTCCACAGATGCTGCTTGACCTGCTGAGCTCTTCCAGCACTTGGAGATTTGTTCAAAATTGCAGAATATGCAGTTTGTTGTATCTCTCCCGACATCTTTATTGTCCAAGTGCCTCTTCAAATTTCTTTGAAACATGATAATTGTACGTGCCTCAACCACTTGCTCTGGCTGCTCATTCCATATACTCACCATGCTCTGAAAAATGTGTCCCTCCTTAAACCTATGACTTTTATCATGAGAAAGAGATTGTGACTATACAGCTTACTTAGGAAAAAAAACTGCAGATGCTGGTTTCAATGGAAGGTAGACACAGTAACTCAGTGGGTCAGGTAGCGACTCGAAAAGTCACCCATTCCTTCTCTCCCAAGATGCTGCCTGACCCGCTGAGTTACTCCAGCATTTTGTGTCTGCATACAGCTTACTTACATTCCACATAAATTTATAAACCTCCATAAAGACACCGCTCAGGTTTTACCTTTGCTCCAGGGAAAATAGACAGCTTATCCATTCTCTCCCTTTAAACTCATTTAAAATCCCAACAACATTTTCTAGTCTTGGCTGTTTTGCAGGTGCCAAGGCTGTCCGCTCATCATAGTTCTCGAGCACTGACACCAATGTGGATGTTCCATTTCCAGTCCTCTCTGTTACTGTAGTCCCACCGCACAGCTGAGTGTCCAGAGCTGCCACGTTAGAGGAGGTTGACGTGGAATGTAAAACATGTCATGGAGCTGCTGGGCAGAATGGCGTGTTTCTGTGCAGAGACATAAACAATTCATTTTCTCTTCTGTGGCCATTGCAGGTCAAATGGAAACCCATGTCCTGGTCAATTCTGCCCTCTTCGACTATACCTGGCAAAATGAGAGCAAGATTCAGGTACTACAATTACTGGAATCTTGAACAAAATGCTGGAGTAATATAACGGCTCAGGCAGAGTTTGCAGAAGGAATGGAAAGCAGTTTGGATTCAATAGTCAATGGTCGTTTATTTGTCACATACACATAAAAGTGTAGTGAAATGAAACATTACCCGCAGTTGAAACACTAAGACCAATAAGAATAATCAATAAAAATGCAATAACACATACAATCATACACTAACACCAAACAAAAGAAACATCCATCACAGTGAGTCTCCTCCAGTCCTTTCTCACTGTGATGGAAGGCCAAAATGTCTTTTCTCTTCCCTGCCGTCTTCTCCCGAGGTCAGGCTGTTGAACTTGCCACGTCGGGGCGGTCGGGGCTCCCGACATTGGAGCGCCGCGCCGGACGGTGAAAGGTCCACGGCCAATACCAGGCCGCGCCGGACGGTGAAAGGTCCGCGGCGGGCCGACCCAAGCCCCGCGATTCGGGGTGGGCGAACACGCTGCCTCTGCCGCTGCTGGTGCTCCCGATGTCGGCCCCCACCCAGGGGCCTGCGGGCTTCCGACATCCACGCGGCCCGCGCCGGAGCCTCCGGAGACGAGTCGCAGCCGCTCCCGCAGCATCCGAAGGCGGCCAGCGCCGCAGGTGGTGAGTCCGGGCCGCGGGCTCTGCGAACCAGAGCCCCAGGTGGTCCCAGGTGCATGGCCGGTGGTAGGCCGCAACGGGAACGGAGACACGACACAGAAACAAAGGTCGCGTCTCCGTTCGGGAGAGAGAATTTTTTTTACAGTTCCCGTTCCCTCCCACCCCCCCCCCCACATAACATACTAACACTACACCATATTAAAACTACAATTCATACAAAAACAACAAAAAACACAAAAGACCCTTCATCAGACTGAATAAAGTGCGAACAAGCAACTTTCAATATCAGGAGCGCAGGTAACATTGGTGAACGGAAGGCTGCAAACTGAGCAAAATTTGACACAAGGAATCAAGGGGACAGTTGGTGAAATGGGGACTGGAATATGAGGGAACAGGAGAGAACGACGAGTGGGTGGACAGACTGAGAAACAGTATCCTTGGAAGCTTGAGTGAATAACTGATGATCCTTGTTTTCCAGTTTGTGCCATCTTATTCCACTATTTCCTCTGTGTTGAGCTCAGTCATGATGTTCTCATGCTGATTTTCAAACCGTTTAGTGGTCCTATCTGTTACCCTCTTTGCAGTACTCTCCATAATTTTTAATGGTCCAAGATATATGGCTGCTTCCAATTCAGTTCTTTCGATAAACTGATGTAATTTTTAGTGAGCGAGGAATGATTGTGTGAGATGCAAATGTGAGTGCTCACAATCACGATGCTCGAGACAATCTTGAGAAACAAGAATAGTTTATTTGCAAGTCTGCAGAGTTGGGTGCCTCCCCTCTCGAGACACACCGAGGTCGGGAAAATCCCTTCTTTTTATTCACTTCAATTTACAATTGTTACACCTTTAATTCCTCCCCTTCGGGCTCCTTCCAATCGGAGCACTGAGGTGCACAATCTACCGTCACCGCCCCTGTTGCCTCCCACATCATACATCGCATGCGCATTTAAATGAGACATCTTGTCATGCTGGGCGTTTTTGTAATATTCATTTATCTCATTAGGCAAGCGCAGTACAGAGTAGTTCATGCCCTTCCTCTCCCCTAGTTCTCTGATTATTTTGCCCTTCCTCCTAGTTCTCTGATTATCTTCTAACACTTGTCCTTGGACTGTCACCATTTGTTCTTGCGGGTTTTTTTCTAGCCGAGCACGGTCGGGTCAGCTATTTCTCAGGGTCCCTTTTTTTTTCTAGCCGAGCACGGTCGGGTCAGCTATTTCTCAGGGTCCCGAGTCTAAATCAATTATCCCTTTTTTTTTTACCTCTCACAATCCACCCTTTTTCTTATGGCACGCTACTTTGATTTATACTATTTCTTCCTTTTCTAGTGCTAGCAGCAGAGTCTTTGCCTCTCTATATTCCTCCTGCTGGTCATGCTGTGTTCTAAAGGCCATCATGGCGATGTCGTTCTTTGTCAGAGCTGTCTCTATCAATCGCTGAGACAACCCCCGTATGCAGGGAATGATGCAACATCCGAATAGACACAGCAACCCCATCATAACTATCACTGATGTTAGGGCTGATGTAAAGATGTGCTTCCATTTCCCAAACCAGGAGTCTAGAAACCCGGTCCCGGTCTACTCCAGAGTTCTCGGCCAATTCGATAGACAGGGAGGTGAGACTCGCTAGGGCCCTTGACACGGACCCATCAGGAGCAGTGTTGTTGGGGATGAAGGTGCAACATTGTTCCCCAAACATTACGCACACCTCCCCTTTTTCAGCCAGCAGCATGTCCAAGGCCATGCGATTTTGCCAGGCCATTAGGCTGGTAGCTGTCAGTTCCGCTAATCCTTCAACCGCATCTCGAGTGTAATTTATAAAGCTTTGTTGATTGTAGTATAGGTAGTTGATCCAGTCCACATTTTTATTAATTGTGGACCACCAGAAGAGTATGGACTCAAAGCCAGCAGCTATCTGGTTTCTGGCTTTGAATTCATCGGGTATCCCTCTTGGCACCCCTATTGCATCTATTTGGATGTGTGTGTCGATCCTCTCACCCCTCTCCTTTGTCGTCGGCCTCCTTCATTGAGTTCGACCGCATGCTCTACTGCTATGGTGAAGGGCATCATCAGTTGTGTAAGGGTACAGGTTCCCGTCCATGACCCTGGTAGCCGGGGCCACAGGGTATCCTCTCCGCACCACCACCAGACATCGGCTCTACTGACTATCTGCTTTCTCAGCCAGGAGCTACTGAACAGTGACCCCTGTTCCTCAGCTGTTATGTTATACGTCTGATTGCAGTTTAGCACCTCCCCCATTTCCTGTCCATCTGGGTTATATCTTGTATAGCACTCAAATCCCGCCTCCCCATGGTGAATGGGGGAGGTCGAGGGTCTTTCCTTCAGCCCTTCGTGTTGTTGTTGCTAGCCGGGAATAAGTAATGGTAGCTCTGGCAGGTCTCATTCTTTGGTAGTATGGGATTCGTCAATAGTTGTAGTATACATGACATAGCCCCAGGTGTCCTATTCCAATTCAGGGGAAATGGTACTGGGACCAGCTGAGGCTTAGCTGCGGCACAGGCGTAGCAATTGGTTTGTTGCATACTTCTGGCCGTGTACATCATCCAGGTAAGCCAGGTGTTGGTTCCCTTTTCCCTGTTGGTATTCCCTCCCCATACAATTGCATTAATTCTATTTCTCCTGTTACTATCATTATCTTCAAATCCTTAGGCTCATATTCCGTGGTGACATTGCTGACTACCGGTGGTGCTGGGGTTGCCCAGGGATCCCTACTCTGACTGTCATCTATCCGGAACATTTCCCCCTTATCCTCATATTTTACTATATATCCGTCCCGTTCTACCTCTATTTCAAACCTCAGGCATGCGTCCTTCCCTGTTCTATCTGCACATATCCAATACCTACCACTTTCCTTTATTTGAACCCTCTGTATGCTTACATATACACGTCCTGGCAATCCCTTGTTTGGGTTTTGATATACTCTCCACCTATCAGTTTGATAGGTGGACTTATGCCACCCTTCTCTGGATGAAGTGAATACCTCGCGCCAATTTTTACAGGGATGGGTGCATACATACATTCTATAACCACACCACCATTTTCCTTTATATACATCAAATGGGATGGTGGTGGCCCTTCTATTCTGTGGTATAGTGATTTTTATACATGCTACATTACTCACAAGCTGGGTAACCACCCAGCACCCGATCCACCAGCACGAAGTCTTCATTTTCCGTGCGGGGTTTTGGTGAATACCAAAGTCAATGGCTCCTTTCCTCCACGTACCGTCCACGGGCTGGTATTGTCTGGTGGGGCCTCCACGGGACCCTTAAATCGACTTGCGTGTGTCCACCCTTTTTCTTTTGTTCGTACTGCTGTCTCGGTGGTTAATAACACAAGGTAGGGTCCAGTCCACCTAGGTTGCAACTTTTCTTCCTTCCACGTTTTTATTAGTACCCAGTCTCCAGCCTTGACTGAGTGAATCGGAAAATCCAGTGGCGGGCTCTGGGCCAGTAATCCTTTAGTTTTTAGTTCTGCAAGAGATTGGGATACTGCCAGTAAATAGTTTCTTAGGAACACGTCGTTCCCTGGTATTGTTGGGACCCCTTCTATCTTTCCTAAGTACGGGAGCCCGAATAACATCTCATATGGTGATACCCCTATGTCTTTCCGAGGTGCCGTTCGGATTCTTAACAAGGCTATCGGAAGGCACTTAGTCCAGGGGAGTCTCGTTTCCTCTATTAACTTGGTGATTTGGGTCTTCAAGGTGCCATTCATTCTTTCCACCTTTCCGGAACTCTGGGGATGCCATGGTGTATGCAATTTCCATTCAATTCCTAATGCTTCACATATCATTTTATGTGTTTTGGAGGCAAAATGGGTCCCTCTATCTGAGTCTATTGTTTCCACAATCCCATATCTGGGTATAATTTGCTCCAATAATACCCTGGCTACCGACTGTGAGGTGGCAGTTGCTGTAGGGAATGCCTCTACCCATCTAGTGAAATGGTCTACTACCACTAACAGGTATTTCCATCTCCATCCGGGGCAACTCGGTGAAGTCTATCTGTAT
>NW_027601307.1:337500-432698 GCF_053455715.1 Rhinoraja longicauda
GGGAAATATGGGCCAAGTAGATGGGCGATGAGCGTACTGACGAGGGAAAGCCCCTCTTCCCCTTCACTCCCCACCCTGGTGTGAACATTCTCCACCACCTGACTGCCACATTAACGTCACTAACCCAAGTCTTTTCCTTTCCGATGTACGCTCAGTGCTCTCCTTATTTGGCATTTTGTCCCTTTCACAATAGACAATAGGTGCAGGAGGAGGCCATTCGGCCCTTCGAGCCAGCACCGCCATTGAAAGTGATCATGGCTGATCATTCTCAATCAGCACCCCGTTCCTGCTTCTTTCCCATACCCCTGACTCTCTATCCTTAAGAGCTCTATCTAGCTCTCTCTTGAATGTATTCAGAGAATTGGCCACAGATTCACAACTCTCTGACT
Source organism: Rhinoraja longicauda (assembly GCF_053455715.1). Taxonomy (NCBI): domain Eukaryota; kingdom Metazoa; phylum Chordata; class Chondrichthyes; order Rajiformes; family Arhynchobatidae; genus Rhinoraja; species Rhinoraja longicauda. The sequence continues at coordinate 337,890 of NW_027601307.1, forward strand.
AAAAAAGGTTTTTCCTCATCTCTGTTCTAAATGGCCAACCCCTTATTCTTAAACTGTGGCCCCTGGTTCTGGACTCCCCCAACATTGGCAACATGTTTCCTGCCTCCAACGTGTCCAACCCCTTAATAATTTCATACGTTTCGATAAGATCCCCTCTCATCCTTCTAAATTCCAGTGTATACAAACCTAGTCGCTCCAGTCTTTCAACATATGACAGTCCCGCCATTCCGGGAATTAACCTAGTAAACCTGCGCTGCACGCCCTCAATAGCAAGAATATCCTTCCTCAAATTTGGAGACCAAAACTGCACAAAGTACTCCAGGTGCGGTCTCACTTGGGCCCTGTCCAACTGCAGAAGGACCTCTTTGCTGCTATACTCGACTCCTCTTGTTATGAAGGCCAACATTCCATTGGCTTTCTTCACCTTAAGCCTTTGGCACTGACTCCATCCATATGCTCATCACCCCTCGCACCTATCCACCTATTTACTTGCTGGCTTTGTCCTGCGTGCCTCTGCCTCTTTTCACTCTCTTTCATCAGTCTGAGGGATGTTCCTGATCTGAGGTGTCATCTGTCCATTCCACTTGCGGTCAGGCAGATTGTGCCTGAACTGCTGAATGCCTCCAGCACTTTGTGTTTAGACATAGCCATGTTCCCCGGTTAAAGTCATTGCGGTTGGCTCCTGTTACGGGGAAAGTGGAGTTTAATATTGTGGCCGAGTCTCGCTACGTTATTAATCCTCCCCTTCCAAGTACTGTCGTTTTTGCAGTTGGTTTAAAATCTCAGATTTGGATACATCTGCATTGCCTCAATTTTCAATAGTCAATAGTCGTTTATTTGTCACATACACATAAATGTGTAGTGAAATGAAACATTACCCGCAGTTGAACAATAAGACCAATGAGAATAATCAATAAAAATGCAATAACACATACAATCACAACTAACACCAAACAAAAAAAAACATCCATCACGGTGAGTCTCCTCCAGTCCCTCCTCACTGTGATGGAAGGCCAGAATGTCTTTTCTCTTCCCTGCCGTCTTGTCCCGAGGTCAGGCTGTTGGAGTTGCCACGTTGGGGCGGTCGGGGCTCCCGACATTGAAGCCCCCGCTGGACGGCGAAAGGTCCACGGCCTATTTCAGGCCGCGCCGGACGGTGAAAGGTCCGCGGCGGGCCGACCCAAGCCCCGAGATTCGGGGCGGGCGAACACGCTGCCTCTGCTTTTTTCTAGCCCCTTTTCCTCTGAAGGATTGACCAATTCCAGTTGGTTTCCACCCAGTGTCTCCAAAGACCGGGTCATGTGCTGCTAGAAATATCTGCTGGGGTTAGACAGTGTCTTCCCAATTTGCCAATGTCGGCACGTCCTGGAGCAAACTTCTTCCCCATCATTGTTGTTGTGGTTTGTAGCTGATTTAATTCAAAGGATGTTTTCATTTAAAGTAATGTCTGTGTCATGGGTGTGTTTTCACCAGATATTCTGAACACCCTGGATGCTCCTGTTGGTGTACAGGCTTTGATGCCCATGGTATACACCAGCAGGTGGCACAGTCACAGAACACTGTTTGTGTGAAGTGTTTGGTTTAACTGGGGTGTTGCTGCGCCAGTTGATCAAGTCAATGTATTCTGCTAAACTGTAGAATTCACTGCTGTAGTCACACCAAATGTTGCACCTCGTGTTGTGCCTCATGTATTTTGAAAGTATGTGTTAATGTTCCCTGGTTTTTTTGATGTGGAGGGGTCAGGGGAAACTTTTTTCAGTGTCTTACCTTGATTTCCAGATCGTATGTCCGGTCGCTCCGCGGCCTCGCATCATGGAGCTGGCGGCCTCGCTCGAGACTGACTTTGAGACTTCGACCAGGATCCGATCGCCCGGCGCGGTGAGCTCGGTCGCCCCGATGCGGAGGGCCCGACCGCCGGCTTTGGAAGCGAAGATCGGCCCGTCAACGGGAGGCTCGAGGCCCCCGACCGTGGGAGGACAAAGAAGGGAAGTGACGTTTCTCTTGTTACTTCCACCGCAGTGATGAATGCGGAGGAGTCACTGGGTGGATGTTCATGTGAAAACGTATTTTTTGTGTTCTATTGCTTTTTATTGGTATGACTAAGGCAAATGAAATTCCTCGTATGTTGCAAAACATACTTGGCTGAAAGCATGCTTATGATGGAAGGCAGCAACTCTACAGCTGCGCCACCATGCCACCCCATGCTTGATTCGTGAGTAAATAACTCGCGATGAAAGTAGATAAGTAAATAAGTGCTGGAGGAACATGGGGGGGTTTGACAACCTCTGAAGAAATGGACAGATGACTTATCGGGTCAGGGGCCTTCAGACTGGAATACGGGAGAAAGCTGGAAATGTGGTGGGGGTGGGGCACTGCCTGACAGGTAATGGGTGGATACAGGTGAGTGGGTGATGGGCAGATGGGTGGAGTAGGTGACAAAGGCTGAAGGTGAAAGTGATAAAACTTGTCTGACAAGGACAAGAGCTGTGAAATGTAAAGCCGGAGGAGGTGGGGCGGGAAGGTAAAGGGGAAATATGGGCCAAGTAGATGGGCGATGAGCGTACTGACGAGGGAAAGCCCCTCTTCCCCTTCACTCCCCACCCTGGTGTGAACATTCTCCACCACCTGACTGCCACATTAACGTCACTAACCCAAGTCTTTTCCTTTCCGATGTACGCTCAGTGCTCTCCTTATTTGGCATTTTGTCCCTTTCACAATAGACAATAGGTGCAGGAGGAGGCCATTCGGCCCTTCGAGCCAGCACCGCCATTGAAAGTGATCATGGCTGATCATTCTCAATCAGCACCCCGTTCCTGCTTCGTTCCCATACCCCTGACTCTCTATCCTTAAGAGCTCTATCTAGCTCTCTCTTGAATGTATTCAGAGAATTGGCCACAGATTCACAACTCGCTGACTGAAAAAGGTTTTTCCTCATCTCTGTTCTAAATGGCCAACCCCTTATTCTTAAACTGTGGCCCCTGGTTCTGGACTCCCCCAACATTGGCAACATGTTTCCTGCCTCCAACGTGTCCAACCCCTTAATAATTTCATGCGTTTCGATAAGATCCCCTCTCATCCTTCTAAATTCCAGTGTATACAAACCTAGTCGCTCCAGTCTTTCAACATATGACAGTCCCGCCATTCCGGGAATTAACCTAGTAAACCTGCGCTGCACGCCCTCAATAGCAAGAATATCCTTCCTCAAATTTGGAGACCAAAACTGCACAAAGTACTCCAGGTGCGGTCTCACTTGGGCCCTGTCCAACTGCAGAAGGACCTCTTTGCTGCTATACTCGACTCCTCTTGTTATGAAGGCCAACATTCCATTGGCTTTCTTCACCTTAAGCCTTTGGCACTGACTCCATCCATATGCTCATCACCCCTCGCACCTATCCACCTATTTACTTGCTGGCTTTGTCCTGCGTGCCTCTGCCTCTTTTCACTCTCTTTCATCAGTCTGAGGGATGTTCCTGATCTGAGGTGTCATCTGTCCATTCCACTTGCGGTCAGGCAGATTGTGCCTGAACTGCTGAATGCCTCCAGCACTTTGTGTTTAGACATAGCCATGTTCCCCGGTTAAAGTCATTGCGGTTGGCTCCTGTTACGGGGAAAGTGGAGTTTAATATTGTGGCCGAGTCTCGCTACGTTATTAATCCTCCCCTTCCAAGTACTGTCGTTTTTGCAGTTGGTTTAAAATCTCAGATTTGGATACATCTGCATTGCCTCAATTTTCAATAGTCAATAGTCGTTTATTTGTCACATACACATAAATGTGTAGTGAAATGAAACATTACCCGCAGTTGAACAATAAGACCAATGAGAATAATCAATAAAAATGCAATAACACATACAATCACAACTAACACCAAACAAAAAAAAACATCCATCACGGTGAGTCTCCTCCAGTCCCTCCTCACTGTGATGGAAGGCCAGAATGTCTTTTCTCTTCCCTGCCGTCTTGTCCCGAGGTCAGGCTGTTGGAGTTGCCACGTTGGGGCGGTCGGGGCTCCCGACATTGAAGCCCCCGCTGGACGGCGAAAGGTCCACGGCCTATTTCAGGCCGCGCCGGACGGTGAAAGGTCCGCGGCGGGCCGACCCAAGCCCCGAGATTCGGGGCGGGCGAACACGCTGCCTCTGCTTTTTTCTAGCCCCTTTTCCTCTGAAGGATTGACCAATTCCAGTTGGTTTCCACCCAGTGTCTCCAAAGACCGGGTCATGTGCTGCTAGAAATATCTGCTGGGGTTAGACAGTCTCTTCCCAATTTGCCAATGTCGGCACGTCCTGGAGCAAACTTCTTCCCCATCATTGTTGTTGTGGTTTGTATCTGATTTAATTCAAAGGATGTTTTCATTTAAAGTAGTGTCTGTGTCATGGGTGTGTTTTCACCAGATATTCTGAACACCCTGGATGCTCCTGTTGGTGTACAGGCTTTGATGCCCATGGTATACACCAGCAGGTGGCACAGTCACAGAACACTGTGTGAAGTGTTTGGTTTAACTGGGGTGTTGCTGCGCCAGTTGATCAAGTCAATGTATTCTGCTAAACTGTAGAATTCACTGCTGTAGTCACACCAAATGTTGCACCTCGTGTTGTGCCTCATGTATTTTGAAAGTATGTGTTAATGTTCCCTGGTTTTTTTGATGTGGAGGGGTCAGGGGAAACTTTTTTCAGTGTCTTACCTTGATTTCCAGATCGTATGTCCGGTCGCTCCGCGGCCTCGCATCATGGAGCTGGCGGCCTCGCTCGAGACTGACTTTGAGACTTCGACCAGGATCCGATCGCCCGGCGCGGTGAGCTCGGTCGCCCCGATGCGGAGGGCCCGACCGCCGGCTTTGGAAGCGAAGATCGGCCCGTCAACGGGAGGCTCGAGGCCCCCGACCGTGGGAGGACAAAGAAGGGAAGTGACGTTTCTCTTGTTACTTCCACCGCAGTGATGAATGCGGAGGAGTCACTGGGTGGATGTTCATGTGAAAACGTATTTTTTGTGTTCTATTGCTTTTTATTGGTATGACTAAGGCAAATGAAATTCCTCGTATGTTGCAAAACATACTTGGCTGAAAGCATGCTTATGATGGAAGGCAGCAACTCTACAGCTGCGCCACCATGCCACCCCATGCTTGATTCGTGAGTAAATAACTCGCGATGAAAGTAGATAAGTAAATAAGTGCTGGAGGAACATGGGGGGGTTTGACAACCTCTGAAGAAATGGACAGATGACTTATCGGGTCAGGGGCCTTCAGACTGGAATACGGGAGAAAGCTGGAAATGTGGTGGGGGTGGGGCACTGCCTGACAGGTAATGGGTGGATACAGGTGAGTGGGTGATGGGCAGATGGGTGGAGTAGGTGACAAAGGCTGAAGGTGAAAGTGATAAAACTTGTCTGACAAGGACAAGAGCTGTGAAATGTAAAGCCGGAGGGAGGTGGGGCGGGAAGGTAAAGGGGAAATATGGGCCAAGTAGATGGGCGATGAGCGTACTGACGAGGGAAAGCCCCTCTTCCCCTTCACTCCCCACCCTGGTGTGAACATTCTCCACCACCTGACTGCCACATTAACCTCACTAACCCAAGTCTTTTCCTTTCCGATGTACGCTCAGTGCTCTCCTTATTTGGCATTTTGTCCCTTTCACAATAGACAATAGGTGCAGGAGGAGGCCATTCGGCCCTTCGAGCCAGCACCGCCATTGAAAGTGATCATGGCTGATCATTCTCAATCAGTACCCCGTTCCTGCTTCCTTCCCATACCCCTGACTCTCTATCCTTAAGAGCTCTATCTAGCTCTCTCTTGAATGTATTCAGAGAATTGGCCTCCACTGCCCTCTGAGGCAGAGAATTCCACAGATTCACAACTCTCTGACTAAAAAAGGTTTTTCCTCATCTCTGTTCTAAATGGCCAACCCCTTATTCTTAAACTGTGGCCCCTGGTTCTGGACTCCCCCAACATTGGCAACATGTTTCCTGCCTCCAACGTGTCCAACCCCTTAATAATTTCATACGTTTCGATAAGATCCCCTCTCATCCTTCTAAATTCCAGTGTATACAAACCTAGTCGCTCCAGTCTTTCAACATATGACAGTCCCGCCATTCCGGGAATTAACCTAGTAAACCTGCGCTGCACGCCCTCAATAGCAAGAATATCCTTCCTCAAATTTGGAGACCAAAACTGCACAAAGTACTCCAGGTGCGGTCTCACTTGGGCCCTGTCCAACTGCAGAAGGACCTCTTTGCTGCTATACTCGACTCCTCTTGTTATGAAGGCCAACATTCCATTGGCTTTCTTCACCTTAAGCCTTTGGCACTGACTCCATCCATATGCTCATCACCCCTCGCACCTATCCACCTATTTACTTGCTGGCTTTGTCCTGCGTGCCTCTGCCTCTTTTCACTCTCTTTCATCAGTCTGAGGGATGTTCCTGATCTGAGGTGTCATCTGTCCATTCCACTTGCGGTCAGGCAGATTGTGCCTGAACTGCTGAATGCCTCCAGCACTTTGTGTTTAGACATAGCCATGTTCCCCGGTTAAAGTCATTGCGGTTGGCTCCTGTTACGGGGAAAGTGGAGTTTAATATTGTGGCCGAGTCTCGCTACGTTATTAATCCTCCCCTTCCAAGTACTGTCGTTTTTGCAGTTGGTTTAAAATCTCAGATTTGGATACATCTGCATTGCCTCAATTTTCAATAGTCAATAGTCGTTTATTTGTCACATACACATAAATGTGTAGTGAAATGAAACATTACCCGCAGTTGAACAATAAGACCAATGAGAATAATCAATAAAAATGCAATAACACATACAATCACAACTAACACCAAACAAAAAAAAACATCCATCACGGTGAGTCTCCTCCAGTCCCTCCTCACTGTGATGGAAGGCCAGAATGTCTTTTCTCTTCCCTGCCGTCTTGTCCCGAGGTCAGGCTGTTGGAGTTGCCACGTTGGGGCGGTCGGGGCTCCCGACATTGAAGCCCCCGCTGGACGGCGAAAGGTCCACGGCCTATTTCAGGCCGCGCCGGACGGTGAAAGGTCCGCGGCGGGCCGACCCAAGCCCCGAGATTCGGGGCGGGCGAACACGCTGCCTCTGCTTTTTTCTAGCCCCTTTTCCTCTGAAGGATTGACCAATTCCAGTTGGTTTCCACCCAGTGTCTCCAAAGACCGGGTCATGTGCTGCTAGAAATATCTGCTGGGGTTAGACAGACTCTTCCCAATTTGCCAATGTCGGCACGTCCTGGAGCAAACTTCTTCCCCATCATTGTTGTGGTTTGTATCTGATTTAATTCAAAGGATGTTTTCATTTAAAGTAGTGTCTGTGTCATGGGTGTGTTTTCACCAGATATTCTGAACACCCTGGATGCTCCTGTTGGTGTACAGGCTTTGATGCCCATGGTATACACCAGCAGGTGGCACAGTCACAGAACACTGTTTGTGTGAAGTGTTTGGTTTAACTGGGGTGTTGCTGCGCCAGTTGATCAAGTCAATGTATTCTGCTAAACTGTAGAATTCACTGCTGTAGTCACACCAAATGTTGCACCTCGTGTTGTGCCTGATGTATTTTGTGAGATAAATTTTTTATTGGAGATAGGTACATCTTTACAGTCATACATTTTTAAATTGATAATATTGTCAATTATTATTATATTGTCTCCAATACATTTTGCCCCCTTTTTTTTTAAAACTAGATAGAATTAAAGAAATAGATGAAGTAAAGAAAGAAAAGAGAGAGAAGCAAAATAAAAACAAAAACAAAAACAAATTATAAAGATAAGGAAAAAGTTAGTTAAAGAAGAATGGAAAAGTTTATTAAAATAACAAAAACTTCATTCGAGATATATACATACATTTCAAAGTATAGCATTTCATCCATTCTTTAGTCCGAGTGCTAGTCAGGTTCCTGTGCTGAACCATTCTGACCCTTTAAGTAATCAATAAAAGGAGACCATATTCCAATGAATAATTCCTGTTTGTCCAACAGGGAAAATCTGATTCTTTCCACGTTTAAGGTCTCCGTCATTTCTATAATCCACATTTTGATTGTGGGGACCGTAGGGCCTTTCCAAAATTTTAGAATTAATTTTTTTCCCGTTATTAAACTATAATCCATAAAGTTTCTTTGTATTGTTCTAAATGTTTGATTTAATTCTAATATTCCGAGTATAATTAATTTTGGATCTGGGTCCAATTGTGTGCTGGTTACTTTAGATATTATGCTAAAAATATTTACCCAGAATTTTTTAATTTTTATACAGTTTGCGAACATATGAAATAATGTAGCTTCTAAATGTTGACATTTATCACATTTAGGTGAGATATGTTGGAAAATTTTATGTAGTTTTGTTTTTGAATAGTGTAACCTATGTATTACTTTAAATTGTATTAGAGAATGTCTGGCGTTTAGTGAACACTGATGTATATGTTGCAAACTTTCTTCCCAAGTATCTTTCGTAATTTCTTGGTTTAATTCTTTTTCCCATTTTTGTCTGTATAAGTCCGTGGAGGGAATGTCACTGTCTAATAAGATATTATATATATAAGATATTAATTTTTCTGTATTAGGATGTTTGTTCCAACATTCATCAAGAATTTCTGAATTTCTAATTCGAAAATTTTGGGAGTTCGATTTTACATAATCTCTAAGTTGAAGATATCTGAAATAATCATTTCCACGAAGACCATAAGTCTGTTGCAACTCCTGAAATGTCAGAAAGGTGCCTTCCTTATAAAGTTGTCCCATATTTTTAATTCCATAATCCTTCCATTGTGTAAAACCCCCGTCTACCCATGAAGGCTTAAACAAAGGATTATTCACAATTGGAAGAAAAAGTGATAAATTATCTAATTTTAATGTCTTTTTTAATTGTTTCCAAATTCGTGTAGCACTAAATATTATAGGGTTTTCCCTATAAATTTTTTTGTTTAATTTAGACGTAGCAAATAATATCGAACCAATATCAAAAGGTAAACAATCTTCCTTTTCCATTTTTAACCAGTCTGGTTGATGATCTATTTCTTCCAACCAGAAATTCATATTTTTAATATTAACTGCCCAGAAATAAAACAAAAAATTGGGTAAAGCCAGGCCTCCATTTATTTTTGATTTACACAAGTGTCTTTTGTTTATCCTATGATTCTTATAATCCCAGATAAAATCATTAACAATAGAGTCCAATTTTTAAAAAAAGTTTTTTGTCAGATATATCGGAATTGTCTGGAAAAGGTATAATATTTGCGGTAAAAAAATCATTTTTATGGCATTAATTTTGCCAACCATTGAGATAGGGAGTGTTTTCCAATATTGAATATTCTTATGTAGTTTGTTCAGTAATGGGGGGAAATTTGCTTTAAATAATGATGTATATATCTTAGTTACATAGATACCTAAATATTTAAATTTTTCATTTACTATTTTAAATGGAAATTGTTGTATTATCTGTTTATTATGTTCCCTTATTGGCATAATTTCGCTTTTATTCCAATTTATTCTGTATCCTGAAAATGAACCAAATTGGGTTATTAGCTTTAATAGGTTTGGAATACTAATTTCTGGTTTTGTGATGTAAATTAATACGTCATCTGCGTATAGAGAAATTTTATTCACTGTGTCCTTTGTGTTATATCCATGTATTTCCGGATGCCCCCTAACTCTTTCTGCCAGTGGCTCAATAGCAAGCGCAAATAATAATGGGGATAACGGGCATCCTTGTCTACAACCTCTAGATAGGCTAAATTTCGATGACAACCTTTGGTTTGTAAGTATTCTGGCCGTGGGATTTGTATATAACAGTTTTATCCATGTACAGAATTTCTCCCCTAGTTGCATATTTTCCATCACCGAAAATAAATAAGACCATTCAACCTGATCAAATGCTTTTTCAGCATCAAGTGAGATTATTGCTAGATCTTCATTAATAATTCTCTTGGAATATATAATATTAAATAATCTTCTTAGATTATAGTATGAGTATCGTTTCTGAATGAAGCCTGTTTGGTCAGGGTGTATTAATTTATTCATCACTGTACTTAATCTATACGCTAGTATTTTAGTTAAAATTTTTTGATCTGTATTTAAAAGTGCAATTGCTCTGTATGATCCCGGATCTTCCGGATCTTTATCAGCTTTAGGAATGAGTGTTATTATAGATTCATTTAGAGTGTCTGGAAGTTTCTGTTGAGTATATATATACTCATACAGTCTATGTAAACGTGGGCTAAGCAAATCATAAAATTTTTTATAAAATTCGGAGCCTAAACCATCTGGTCCTACTGCTTTACCATTTTTTAAAGAACCAATAGACTCCTCAATATCCTTTGTCGTAATCTCCCTTTCTAATACTTCTCTATCGTTTGAATCTAAACCTTTTAAATTACATTTTTTTAAAAAGTCTGCTATTCCTTCTGATTGTGCTACGGTTTTAGTTGAATAAAGGCTCTGATAATATTGGAGAAATCTATCATTTATGTCCTTGGGCATTTTTAATAATTCTCCTGTCTCTGTTCTAATTTTATGAATTATTTTTTCCCCTTCCATTTTTCGTAACTGACGTGCTAATAGTTTTTGTGGTTTGTCTCCAAATTCAAAATGTAATTGTTTTGTTTTTTGATAGAGTTTTATTACTTGTTCTGAATACATTTTATTTAATTTATATTTCAATACCGCAATTTTATTATCTTTTAGAGTAGATGGCATTCTCGCATTTTCTATATCTAGTTGTTTGATTTCACTTTCCAATGTTTGTTGCTTAATCCTGTTCTCTTTATTGTAAAAAGCTTGAGCAGAAATTAATGTACCTGGAACATACGCTTTAAACGTTTCCCACATAAGAGAAATAGGTGTGTCAGGGTTGTCATTTGCCTCAAAAAATATTTGAATCTGTTTAATAATATATTCCTGGCATGACTTTTCGTTCACAATTTGTGGGTTAAATCTCCAATATGCTTGTTTCTCGGACATTCCATTTAATTTAATCATGAATGTTAAAGGTGCATGATCTGAGATTATAATATTATGGTATTTTGAATTATAAGTAAGTGAGATAAGTTTAGCGTCGACCAAAAAATAATCTATTCTTGAATAGGTTTTATGTACAGGTGAATAAAATGAGTATTCTCGTCCAGTTGGGTTTTCCACTCTCCAAACATCTTTAATATTACTAGTGTCCATATATGCATTTAATAAGTCACTGGAATGTGATTTGGTTTTCCTTTGTCTTGTTGATCTGTCTAAATAGGAATCTAAAGTACAATTTAAATCTCCTCCAATTACTAAATTATGTTGTGCCATTTCCGGAATGCAGTTAAATATTTTCTTAAAGAACAGTGGACTATCAAAGTTTGGTCCATATACATTAACAAAAATCATTTTTTGTGCATTTAATTCTCCTATTACAATAATGTATCTGCCATCCTTATCGGTTATAGTTGATGTATGTTTGAATAAAGTACCTTTCCGAAATAATATTGCTACGCCTCTTGATTTATGTGTAAAAGAAGAATGATATGTTTTATCTATCCATTTAGCTTTCAGCCTATGCTCAGCATCTTTTTTTAAATGTGTTTCTTGGATGAAAATCACGTCAGCTTTAATTGCTTTTAAATGTGCTAATACTTTACCTCTCTTAATTGGTTCATTAATACCTTTAACGTTCCAACTGCAAAACGTTATTCCTTCGTTCCCCGTATTCATTTTTAAATCTTGCATTTTTTTGTCTATGGGGGTCTATAATAGAGCCCATGGTTCAGTTCAACAGACCCGACCCCGCACCCGAACACTGAATAGATGAATTTTAAGACTCTTAAATGCCTCTCACATATATATCTCCTTTGCTCCAATTTATAACTCCGTTCAAACTGAAAATAATAATGATAGTTTGTAATAGAAAAAAAAAGAGAATAGATTAAGAAATTAGTATTGTGCACAAAGAAGGAAAAAACTACATCTAATGTTAGTGCAGTTAGTGCTAGCCATACTAGCATGGCTACCCATCTACCGACTTCCGTAGTTGATGTTTCGAACTTATCCAGCCCCTTTGTTTCTTGGAACTTGTGTTCCATAGCAATATTTTACCGGGGGTATATCAAGTTCCAATAGTCGGAAGAGTTATGATACAAATAATAAAACCCAGAGTTAAAGGAACAATAAAAGTAAAAATGATAATGAAAATTACTAGCAGGAAAGGAAAGAGAGCAGATTTCCAAACATAACATATAAGATCCAGCTCTGTATTTACCTCTAATCATTCCATTATAAGTAACTTTATAAGTAAGTATTAGTCATTAGTAATAATTATTGATTCTAATTGTTAAAAATACCGCGGTATCATTTTAGTATTCATTAGTTAATTATATTACTAGCGCAGTTATTAGTATCCATGGCAGAATTTCCGATCCACTTCTTTCTCAGCTTCTTTAGTCATCAATTCAATTCCATGCAGTCCTGCAAAGTCATTTATTCATGATGAGGGATCAGGCATCTTCTCATGACCTAAACTTCTTGGCAAAGTCCAATGCTTTCACAGGGTCGGAGAAAAAGTATTCCTTCTTGTCATAAGTAACTCTTAAGGTAGCAGGATAACTCACACCATATTTCAAATCCTCCACTTCCCTCAGAATACTTTTGGTCTCGTTGAATGCTTTTCGTTTCCTTGCAACCTCTGCTGGATAATCTCGGTAAATGCTGATACTGTGACCCTTAAAATCAAGCTTTCTGTTTCTTGATGCTTTTTGCATTATCTCCTCCACAACATAGTCGTTTTGTAATTTTATTATCATTTGTCTTGGGGGTGCGCCTACTCTTGTCTGGCGTCTCATCACTCTATGTGCTCGGGCTAGTTGAGGCTTTTGGTCCAGAGATAAAACTTTTTGCAGTAAGTTTGCAGTGAATTCTCGGATATCTTGATCTTTCTCTTCCCCTTCTGGGATACCTGCAATTCTTAAATTCTGTCTTCTCTGGCGACCTTCCAATTCAATACATTTCTCATTTATTTTGACCATCATATCAGTTAGACGTTGATTTTCTGTAACGAGTTTTGCTGTAGTGTGAGCGCTTGTTTCGGCTAGGTCTTCAAGGTCTTTTATAACACCCGTCTGGTAATTCAATGCCTTTTCCACAGGATTCAGCCTTTCATCAAATTCAACTTTCCCATTTTTAATTTTCTCATTCATCTCCTTTGATAGTCCAAATATTATTTCAGAGATTTCTTTCGACAAATCATTCTTCAAATCCACTGCTATATTCTTAGTCTCAAGCTTTAAGTCCTTCATTTCCTCCTTAATTTTTTTTATTTCCCCAGCAACATTCATCTGCTTTATTTCCTCCCTCAAACCAGCAATCTCACTTGCAATAAAGCTTTTGAGTTCCTCACCTTCTGCTTTTTTAGTCAATTTTTTCCCCGTCACATCTTCTTGGGATAACGTCCTACCTGAGGCCGAGGCTTCAGTCAGGCCTTCTCGCGGATTCTGCCTGGTAGCCCGACTTTTCGTTTTATCCGCGGGTGGGCTGTGCTGTGTATACATTATAAGTCGCGCGCCTGATAGCGTCACTTATAACAATCGGTGCAATCACTGCAGCGACAGCAGGCAGCAGGTAGGTCGATTTATCCCCGGTTTTTCTCCGTTTTTTACGAGGAGCTGGCTGGCGTTACCCTCTAGCCCTCCATAGCGCCACCGGAAGTCTTGCCTGATGTATTTTGAAAGTATGTGTTAATGTTCCCTCGTTTTTTTTTATGTGGAGGGGTCAGGGGAAACTTTTTTCAGTGTCTTATCTTGTTTTCCAGATCGTATGTCCGGTCGCTCCGCGGCCTCGCATCATGGAGCTGGCGGCCTCGCTCGAGACTGACTTTGAGACTTCGACCAGCCGCGACCCAGGATCCGATCGCCCGGCGCGGTGAGCTCGGTCGCCCCGATGCGGAGGGCCCGACCGCCGGCTTTGGAAGCGAAGATCGGCCCGTCAACGGGAGGCTCGAGGCCCCAGACCGTGGAGGACAAAGAAGGGAAGTGACGTTTCTCTTGTTACTTCCATTGCAGTGAGGAATGCGGAGCAGTCACTGGGTGGATGTTCATGTGAAAACGTATTTTTTGTGTTCTATTGCTTTTTATTGGTATGACTAAGGCAAATGAAATTCCTCGTATGTTGCAAAACATATTTGGCTGAAAGCATGCTTATGATGGAAGGCAGCAACTCTACAGCTGCGCCACCATGCCACCCCATGCTTGATTCGTGAGTAAATAACTCGCGATGAAAGTAGATAAGTAAATAAGTGCTGGAGGAACATGGGGGGGGTTTGACAACCTCTGAAGAAATGGACAGATGACTTATCGGGTCAGGGGCCTTCAGACTGGAATACGGGAGAAAGCTGGAAATGAGGTGGGGGTGGGGCACTGCCTGACAGGTAATGGGTGGATACAGGTGAGTGGGTGATGGGCAGATGGGTGGAGTAGGTGACAAAGGCTGAAGGTAAAAGTGATAAAACTTGTCTGACAAGGACAAGAGCTGTGAAATGTAAAGCCGGAGGGAGGTGGGGCGGGAAGGTAAAGGGGAAATATGGGCCAAGTAGATGGGCGATGAGCGTACTGACGAGGGAAAGCCCATCTTCCCCTTCACTCCCCACCCTGGTGTGAACATTCTCCACCACCTGACTGCCACATTAACCTCACTAACCCAAGTCCTTTCCTTTCCGATGTACGCTCAGTGCTCTCCTTATTTGGCATTTTGTCCCTTTCACAATAGACAATAGGTGCAGGAGGAGGCCATTCGGCCCTTCGAGCCAGCACCGCCATTGAAAGTGATCATGGCTGATCATTCTCAATCAGCACCCCGTTCCTGCTTCTTTCCCATACCCCCTGACTCTCTATCCTTAAGCGCTCTATCTAGCTCTCTCTTGAATGTATTCAGAGAATTGGCCTCCACTGCCCTCTGAGGCAGAGAATTCCGCAGATTCACAACTCTCTGACGAAAAAAGGTTTTTCCTCATCTCTGTTCTAAATGGCCTACCCCTTATTCTTAAACTGTGACCCCTGGTGCTGGACTCCCCCAACATTGGCAACATGTTTCCTGCCTCCAACGTGTCCAACCCTTTAATAATTTTATAGGTTTCGATAAGATCCCCTCTCATCCTCCTAAATTCCAGTGTATACAAACCTAGTCGCTCCAGTCTTTCAACATATGACAGTCCCGCCATTCCGGGAATTAACCTAGTAAACCTGCGCTGCACGCCCTCAATAGCAAGAATATCCTTCCTCAAATTTGGAGACCAAAACTGCACAAAGTACTCCAGGTGCGGTCTCACTAGGGCCCTGTCCAACTGCAGAAGGACCTCTTTGCTCCTATACTCGACTCCTCTTGTTATGAAGGCCAACATTCCATTGGCTTTCTTCACCTTAAGCCTTTGGCACTGACTCCATCCATATGCTCATCACCTCTCGCACCTATCCACCTATTTACTTGCTGGCTTTGTCCTGCGTGCCTCTGCCTCTTTTCACTCTCTTTCATCAGTCTGAGGGATGTTCCTGATCTGAGGTGTCATCTGTCCATTCCACTTGCGGTCAGGCAGATTGTGCCTGAACTGCTGAATGCCTCCAGCACTTTGTGTTTAGACATAGCCATGTTCCCCGGTTAAAGTCATTGCGGTTGGCTCCTGTTACGGGGAAAGTGGAGTTTAATATTGTGGCCGAGTCTCGCTACGTTATTAATCCTCCCCTTCCAAGTACTGTCGTTTTTGCAGTTGGTTTAAAATCTCAGATTTGGATACATCTGCATTGCCTCAATTTTCAATAGTCAATAGTCGTTTATTTGTCACATACACATAAATGTGTAGTGAAATGAAACATTACCCGCAGTTGAACAATAAGACCAATGAGAATAATCAATAAAAATGCAATAACACATACAATCACAACTAACACCAAACAAAAAAAAACATCCATCACGGTGAGTCTCCTCCAGTCCCTCCTCACTGTGATGGAAGGCCAGAATGTCTTTTCTCTTCCCTGCCGTCTTGTCCCGAGGTCAGGCTGTTGGAGTTGCCACGTTGGGGCGGTCGGGGCTCCCGACATTGAAGCCCCCGCTGGACGGCGAAAGGTCCACGGCCTATTTCAGGCCGCGCCGGACGGTGAAAGGTCCGCGGCGGGCCGACCCAAGCCCCGAGATTCGGGGCGGGCGAACACGCTGCCTCTGCTTTTTTCTAGCCCCTTTTCCTCTGAAGGATTGACCAATTCCAGTTGGTTTCCACCCAGTGTCTCCAAAGACCGGGTCATGTGCTGCTAGAAATATCTGCTGGGGTTAGACAGTCTCTTCCCAATTTGCCAATGTCGGCACGTCCTGGAGCAAACTTCTTCCCCATCATTGTTGTTGTGGTTTGTATCTGATTTAATTCAAAGGATGTTTTCATTTAAAGTAGTGTCTGTGTCATGGGTGTGTTTTCACCAGATATTCTGAACACCCTGGATGCTCCTGTTGGTGTACAGGCTTTGATGCCCATGGTATACACCAGCAGGTGGCACAGTCACAGAACACTGTTTGTGTGAAGTGTTTGGTTTAACTGGGGTGTTGCTGCGCCAGTTGATCAAGTCAATGTATTCTGCTAAACTGTAGAATTCACTGCTGTAGTCACACCAAATGTTGCACCTCGTGTTGTGCCTCATGTATTTTGAAAGTATGTGTTAATGTTCCCTGGTTTTTTTGATGTGGAGGGGTCAGGGGAAACTTTTTTCAGTGTCTTACCTTGATTTCCAGATCGTATGTCCGGTCGCTCCGCGGCCTCGCATCATGGAGCTGGCGGCCTCGCTCGAGACTGACTTTGAGACTTCGACCAGGATCCGATCGCCCGGCGCGGTGAGCTCGGTCGCCCCGATGCGGAGGGCCCGACCGCCGGCTTTGGAAGCGAAGATCGGCCCGTCAACGGGAGGCTCGAGGCCCCCGACCGTGGGAGGACAAAGAAGGGAAGTGACGTTTCTCTTGTTACTTCCACCGCAGTGATGAATGCGGAGGAGTCACTGGGTGGATGTTCATGTGAAAACGTATTTTTTGTGTTCTATTGCTTTTTATTGGTATGACTAAGGCAAATGAAATTCCTCGTATGTTGCAAAACATACTTGGCTGAAAGCATGCTTATGATGGAAGGCAGCAACTCTACAGCTGCGCCACCATGCCACCCCATGCTTGATTCGTGAGTAAATAACTCGCGATGAAAGTAGATAAGTAAATAAGTGCTGGAGGAACATGGGGGGGTTTGACAACCTCTGAAGAAATGGACAGATGACTTATCGGGTCAGGGGCCTTCAGACTGGAATACGGGAGAAAGCTGGAAATGTGGTGGGGGTGGGGCACTGCCTGACAGGTAATGGGTGGATACAGGTGAGTGGGTGATGGGCAGATGGGTCGAGTAGGTGACAAAGGCTGAAGGTGAAAGTGATAAAACTTGTCTGACAAGGACAAGAGCTGTGAAATGTAAAGCCGGAGGGAGGTGGGGCGGGAAGGTAAAGGGGAAATATGGGCCAAGTAGATGGGCGATGAGCGTACTGACGAGGGAAAGCCCCTCTTCCCCTTCACTCCCCACCCTGGTGTGAACATTCTCCACCACCTGACTGCCACATTAACCTCACTAACCCAAGTCTTTTCCTTTCCGATGTACGCTCAGTGCTCTCCTTATTTGGCATTTTGTCCCTTTCACAATAGACAATAGGTGCAGGAGGAGGCCATTCGGCCCTTCGAGCCAGCACCGCCATTGAAAGTGATCATGGCTGATCATTCTCAATCAGCACCCCGTTCCTGCTTCTTTCCCATACCCCTGACTCTCTATCCTTAAGAGCTCTATCTAGCTCTCTCTTGAATGTATTCAGAGAATTGGCCTCCACTGCCCTCTGAGGCAGAGAATTCCACAGATTCACAACTCTCTGACTAAAAAAGGTTTTTCCTCATCTCTGTTCTAAATGGCCAACCCCTTATTCTTAAACTGTGGCCCCTGGTTCTGGACTCCCCCAACATTGGCAACATGTTTCCTGCCTCCAACGTGTCCAACCCCTTAATAATTTCATACGTTTCGATAAGATCCCCTCTCATCCTTCTAAATTCCAGTGTATACAAACCTAGTCGCTCCAGTCTTTCAACATATGACAGTCCCGCCATTCCGGGAATTAACCTAGTAAACCTGCGCTGCACGCCCTCAATAGCAAGAATATCCTTCCTCAAATTTGGAGACCAAAACTGCACAAAGTACTCCAGGTGCGGTCTCACTTGGGCCCTGTCCAACTGCAGAAGGACCTCTTTGCTGCTATACTCGACTCCTCTTGTTATGAAGGCCAACATTCCATTGGCTTTCTTCACCTTAAGCCTTTGGCACTGACTCCATCCATATGCTCATCACCCCTCGCACCTATCCACCTATTTACTTGCTGGCTTTGTCCTGCGTGCCTCTGCCTCTTTTCACTCTCTTTCATCAGTCTGAGGGATGTTCCTGATCTGAGGTGTCATCTGTCCATTCCACTTGCGGTCAGGCAGATTGTGCCTGAACTGCTGAATGCCTCCAGCACTTTGTGTTTAGACATAGCCATGTTCCCCGGTTAAAGTCATTGCGGTTGGCTCCTGTTACGGGGAAAGTGGAGTTTAATATTGTGGCCGAGTCTCGCTACGTTATTAATCCTCCCCTTCCAAGTACTGTCGTTTTTGCAGTTGGTTTAAAATCTCAGATTTGGATACATCTGCATTGCCTCAATTTTCAATAGTCAATAGTCGTTTATTTGTCACATACACATAAATGTGTAGTGAAATGAAACATTACCCGCAGTTGAACAATAAGACCAATGAGAATAATCAATAAAAATGCAATAACACATACAATCACAACTAACACCAAACAAAAAAAAACATCCATCACGGTGAGTCTCCTCCAGTCCCTCCTCACTGTGATGGAAGGCCAGAATGTCTTTTCTCTTCCCTGCCGTCTTGTCCCGAGGTCAGGCTGTTGGAGTTGCCACGTTGGGGCGGTCGGGGCTCCCGACATTGAAGCCCCCGCTGGACGGCGAAAGGTCCACGGCCTATTTCAGGCCGCGCCGGACGGTGAAAGGTCCGCGGCGGGCCGACCCAAGCCCCGAGATTCGGGGCGGGCGAACACGCTGCCTCTGCTTTTTTCTAGCCCCTTTTCCTCTGAAGGATTGACCAATTCCAGTTGGTTTCCACCCAGTGTCTCCAAAGACCGGGTCATGTGCTGCTAGAAATATCTGCTGGGGTTAGACAGTCTCTTCCCAATTTGCCAATGTCGGCACGTCCTGGAGCAAACTTCTTCCCCATCATTGTTGTTGTGGTTTGTATCTGATTTAATTCAAAGGATGTTTTCATTTAAAGTAGTGTCTGTGTCATGGGTGTGTTTTCACCAGATATTCTGAACACCCTGGATGCTCCTGTTGGTGTACAGGCTTTGATGCCCATGGTATACACCAGCAGGTGGCACAGTCACAGAACACTGTTTGTGTGAAGTGTTTGGTTTAACTGGGGTGTTGCTGCGCCAGTTGATCAAGTCAATGTATTCTGCTAAACTGTAGAATTCACTGCTGTAGTCACACCAAATGTTGCACCTCGTGTTGTGCCTCATGTATTTTGAAAGTATGTGTTAATGTTCCCTGGTTTTTTTGATGTGGAGGGGTCAGGGGAAACTTTTTTCAGTGTCTTACCTTGATTTCCAGATCGTATGTCCGGTCGCTCCGCGGCCTCGCATCATGGAGCTGGCGGCCTCGCTCGAGACTGACTTTGAGACTTCGACCAGGATCCGATCGCCCGGCGCGGTGAGCTCGGTCGCCCCGATGCGGAGGGCCCGACCGCCGGCTTTGGAAGCGAAGATCGGCCCGTCAACGGGAGGCTCGAGGCCCCCGACCGTGGGAGGACAAAGAAGGGAAGTGACGTTTCTCTTGTTACTTCCACCGCAGTGATGAATGCGGAGGAGTCACTGGGTGGATGTTCATGTGAAAACGTATTTTTTGTGTTCTATTGCTTTTTATTGGTATGACTAAGGCAAATGAAATTCCTCGTATGTTGCAAAACATACTTGGCTGAAAGCATGCTTATGATGGAAGGCAGCAACTCTACAGCTGCGCCACCATGCCACCCCATGCTTGATTCGTGAGTAAATAACTCGCGATGAAAGTAGATAAGTAAATAAGTGCTGGAGGAACATGGGGGGGTTTGACAACCTCTGAAGAAATGGACAGATGACTTATCGGGTCAGGGGCCTTCAGACTGGAATACGGGAGAAAGCTGGAAATGTGGTGGGGGTGGGGCACTGCCTGACAGGTAATGGGTGGATACAGGTGAGTGGGTGATGGGCAGATGGGTGGAGTAGGTGACAAAGGCTGAAGGTGAAAGTGATAAAACTTGTCTGACAAGGACAAGAGCTGTGAAATGTAAAGCCGGAGGGAGGTGGGGCGGGAAGGTAAAGGGGAAATATGGGCCAAGTAGATGGGCGATGAGCGTACTGACGAGGGAAAGCCCCTCTTCCCCTTCACTCCCCACCCTGGTGTGAACATTCTCCACCACCTGACTGCCACATTAACCTCACTAACCCAAGTCTTTTCCTTTCCGATGTACGCTCAGTGCTCTCCTTATTTGGCATTTTGTCCCTTTCACAATAGACAATAGGTGCAGGAGGAGGCCATTCGGCCCTTCGAGCCAGCACCGCCATTGAAAGTGATCATGGCTGATCATTCTCAATCAGTACCCCGTTCCTGCTTCCTTCCCATACCCCTGACTCTCTATCCTTAAGAGCTCTATCTAGCTCTCTCTTGAATGTATTCAGAGAATTGGCCTCCACTGCCCTCTGAGGCAGAGAATTCCACAGATTCACAACTCTCTGACTAAAAAAGGTTTTTCCTCATCTCTGTTCTAAATGGCCAACCCCTTATTCTTAAACTGTGGCCCCTGGTTCTGGACTCCCCCAACATTGGCAACATGTTTCCTGCCTCCAACGTGTCCAACCCCTTAATAATTTCATACGTTTCGATAAGATCCCCTCTCATCCTTCTAAATTCCAGTGTATACAAACCTAGTCGCTCCAGTCTTTCAACATATGACAGTCCCGCCATTCCGGGAATTAACCTAGTAAACCTGCGCTGCACGCCCTCAATAGCAAGAATATCCTTCCTCAAATTTGGAGACCAAAACTGCACAAAGTACTCCAGGTGCGGTCTCACTTGGGCCCTGTCCAACTGCAGAAGGACCTCTTTGCTGCTATACTCGACTCCTCTTGTTATGAAGGCCAACATTCCATTGGCTTTCTTCACCTTAAGCCTTTGGCACTGACTCCATCCATATGCTCATCACCCCTCGCACCTATCCACCTATTTACTTGCTGGCTTTGTCCTGCGTGCCTCTGCCTCTTTTCACTCTCTTTCATCAGTCTGAGGGATGTTCCTGATCTGAGGTGTCATCTGTCCATTCCACTTGCGGTCAGGCAGATTGTGCCTGAACTGCTGAATGCCTCCAGCACTTTGTGTTTAGACATAGCCATGTTCCCCGGTTAAAGTCATTGCGGTTGGCTCCTGTTACGGGGAAAGTGGAGTTTAATATTGTGGCCGAGTCTCGCTACGTTATTAATCCTCCCCTTCCAAGTACTGTCGTTTTTGCAGTTGGTTTAAAATCTCAGATTTGGATACATCTGCATTGCCTCAATTTTCAATAGTCAATAGTCGTTTATTTGTCACATACACATAAATGTGTAGTGAAATGAAACATTACCCGCAGTTGAACAATAAGACCAATGAGAATAATCAATAAAAATGCAATAACACATACAATCACAACTAACACCAAACAAAAAAAAACATCCATCACGGTGAGTCTCCTCCAGTCCCTCCTCACTGTGATGGAAGGCCAGAATGTCTTTTCTCTTCCCTGCCGTCTTGTCCCGAGGTCAGGCTGTTGGAGTTGCCACGTTGGGGCGGTCGGGGCTCCCGACATTGAAGCCCCCGCTGGACGGCGAAAGGTCCACGGCCTATTTCAGGCCGCGCCGGACGGTGAAAGGTCCGCGGCGGGCCGACCCAAGCCCCGAGATTCGGGGCGGGCGAACACGCTGCCTCTGCTTTTTTCTAGCCCCTTTTCCTCTGAAGGATTGACCAATTCCAGTTGGTTTCCACCCAGTGTCTCCAAAGACCGGGTCATGTGCTGCTAGAAATATCTGCTGGGGTTAGACAGACTCTTCCCAATTTGCCAATGTCGGCACGTCCTGGAGCAAACTTCTTCCCCATCATTGTTGTGGTTTGTATCTGATTTAATTCAAAGGATGTTTTCATTTAAAGTAGTGTCTGTGTCATGGGTGTGTTTTCACCAGATATTCTGAACACCCTGGATGCTCCTGTTGGTGTACAGGCTTTGATGCCCATGGTATACACCAGCAGGTGGCACAGTCACAGAACACTGTTTGTGTGAAGTGTTTGGTTTAACTGGGGTGTTGCTGCGCCAGTTGATCAAGTCAATGTATTCTGCTAAACTGTAGAATTCACTGCTGTAGTCACACCAAATGTTGCACCTCGTGTTGTGCCTGATGTATTTTGTGAGATAAATTTTTTATTGGAGATAGGTACATCTTTACAGTCATACATTTTTAAATTGATAATATTGTCAATTATTATTATATTGTCTCCAATACATTTTGCCCCCTTTTTTTTAAAAACTAGATAGAATTAAAGAAATAGATGAAGTAAAGAAAGAAAAGAGAGAGAAGCAAAATAAAAACAAAAACAAAAACAAATTATAAAGATAAGGAAAAAGTTAGTTAAAGAAGAATGGAAAAGTTTATTAAAATAACAAAAACTTCATTCGAGATATATACATACATTTCAAAGTATAGCATTTCATCCATTCTTTAGTCCGAGTGCTAGTCAGGTTCCTGTGCTGAACCATTCTGACCCTTTAAGTAATCAATAAAAGGAGACCATATTCCAATGAATAATTCCTGTTTGTCCAACAGGGAAAATCTGATTCTTTCCACGTTTAAGGTCTCCGTCATTTCTATAATCCACATTTTGATTGTGGGGACCGTAGGGCCTTTCCAAAATTTTAGAATTAATTTTTTTCCCGTTATTAAACTATAATCCATAAAGTTTCTTTGTATTGTTCTAAATGTTTGATTTAATTCTAATATTCCGAGTATAATTAATTTTGGATCTGGGTCCAATTGTGTGCTGGTTACTTTAGATATTATGCTAAAAATATTTACCCAGAATTTTTTAATTTTTATACAGTTTGCGAACATATGAAATAATGTAGCTTCTAAATGTTGACATTTATCACATTTAGGTGAGATATGTTGGAAAATTTTATGTAGTTTTGTTTTTGAATAGTGTAACCTATGTATTACTTTAAATTGTATTAGAGAATGTCTGGCGTTTAGTGAACACTGATGTATATGTTGCAAACTTTCTTCCCAAGTATCTTTCGTAATTTCTTGGTTTAATTCTTTTTCCCATTTTTGTCTGTATAAGTCCGTGGAGGGAATGTCACTGTCTAATAAGATATTATATATATAAGATATTAATTTTTCTGTATTAGGATGTTTGTTCCAACATTCATCAAGAATTTCTGAATTTCTAATTCGAAAATTTTGGGAGTTCGATTTTACATAATCTCTAAGTTGAAGATATCTGAAATAATCATTTCCACGAAGACCATAAGTCTGTTGCAACTCCTGAAATGTCAGAAAGGTGCCTTCCTTATAAAGTTGTCCCATATTTTTAATTCCATAATCCTTCCATTGTGTAAAACCCCCGTCTACCCATGAAGGCTTAAACAAAGGATTATTCACAATTGGAAGAAAAAGTGATAAATTATCTAATTTTAATGTCTTTTTTAATTGTTTCCAAATTCGTGTAGCACTAAATATTATAGGGTTTTCCCTATAAATTTTTTTGTTTAATTTAGACGTAGCAAATAATATCGAACCAATATCAAAAGGTAAACAATCTTCCTTTTCCATTTTTAACCAGTCTGGTTGATGATCTATTTCTTCCAACCAGAAATTCATATTTTTAATATTAACTGCCCAGAAATAAAACAAAAAATTGGGTAAAGCCAGGCCTCCATTTATTTTTGATTTACACAAGTGTCTTTTGTTTATCCTATGATTCTTATAATCCCAGATAAAATCATTAACAATAGAGTCCAATTTTTAAAAAAAGTTTTTTGTCAGATATATCGGAATTGTCTGGAAAAGGTATAATATTTGCGGTAAAAAAATCATTTTTATGGCATTAATTTTGCCAACCATTGAGATAGGGAGTGTTTTCCAATATTGAATATTCTTATGTAGTTTGTTCAGTAATGGGGGGAAATTTGCTTTAAATAATGATGTATATATCTTAGTTACATAGATACCTAAATATTTAAATTTTTCATTTACTATTTTAAATGGAAATTGTTGTATTATCTGTTTATTATGTTCCCTTATTGGCATAATTTCGCTTTTATTCCAATTTATTCTGTATCCTGAAAATGAACCAAATTGGGTTATTAGCTTTAATAGGTTTGGAATACTAATTTCTGGTTTTGTGATGTAAATTAATACGTCATCTGCGTATAGAGAAATTTTATTCACTGTGTCCTTTGTGTTATATCCATGTATTTCCGGATGCCCCCTAACTCTTTCTGCCAGTGGCTCAATAGCAAGCGCAAATAATAATGGGGATAACGGGCATCCTTGTCTACAACCTCTAGATAGGCTAAATTTCGATGACAACCTTTGGTTTGTAAGTATTCTGGCCGTGGGATTTGTATATAACAGTTTTATCCATGTACAGAATTTCTCCCCTAGTTGCATATTTTCCATCACCGAAAATAAATAAGACCATTCAACCTGATCAAATGCTTTTTCAGCATCAAGTGAGATTATTGCTAGATCTTCATTAATAATTCTCTTGGAATATATAATATTAAATAATCTTCTTAGATTATAGTATGAGTATCGTTTCTGAATGAAGCCTGTTTGGTCAGGGTGTATTAATTTATTCATCACTGTACTTAATCTATACGCTAGTATTTTAGTTAAAATTTTTTGATCTGTATTTAAAAGTGCAATTGCTCTGTATGATCCCGGATCTTCCGGATCTTTATCAGCTTTAGGAATGAGTGTTATTATAGATTCATTTAGAGTGTCTGGAAGTTTCTGTTGAGTATATATATACTCATACAGTCTATGTAAACGTGGGCTAAGCAAATCATAAATTTTTTTATAAAATTCGGAGCCTAAACCATCTGGTCCTACTGCTTTACCATTTTTTAAAGAACCAATAGACTCCTCAATATCCTTTGTCGTAATCTCCCTTTCTAATACTTCTCTATCGTTTGAATCTAAACCTTTTAAATTACATTTTTTTAAAAAGTCTGCTATTCCTTCTGATTGTGCTACGGTTTTAGTTGAATAAAGGCTCTGATAATATTGGAGAAATCTATCATTTATGTCCTTGGGCATTTTTAATAATTCTCCTGTCTCTGTTCTAATTTTATGAATTATTTTTTCCCCTTCCATTTTTCGTAACTGACGTGCTAATAGTTTTTGTGGTTTGTCTCCAAATTCAAAATGTAATTGTTTTGTTTTTTGATAGAGTTTTATTACTTGTTCTGAATACATTTTATTTAATTTATATTTCAATACCGCAATTTTATTATCTTTTAGAGTAGATGGCATTCTCGCATTTTCTATATCTAGTTGTTTGATTTCACTTTCCAATGTTTGTTGCTTAATCCTGTTCTCTTTATTGTAAAAAGCTTGAGCAGAAATTAATGTACCTGGAACATACGCTTTAAACGTTTCCCACATAAGAGAAATAGGTGTGTCAGGGTTGTCATTTGCCTCAAAAAATATTTGAATCTGTTTAATAATATATTCCTGGCATGACTTTTCGTTCACAATTTGTGGGTTAAATCTCCAATATGCTTGTTTCTCGGACATTCCATTTAATTTAATCATGAATGTTAAAGGTGCATGATCTGAGATTATAATATTATGGTATTTTGAATTATAAGTAAGTGAGATAAGTTTAGCGTCGACCAAAAAATAATCTATTCTTGAATAGGTTTTATGTACAGGTGAATAAAATGAGTATTCTCGTCCAGTTGGGTTTTCCACTCTCCAAACATCTTTAATATTACTAGTGTCCATATATGCATTTAATAAGTCACTGGAATGTGATTTGGTTTTCCTTTGTCTTGTTGATCTGTCTAAATAGGAATCTAAAGTACAATTTAAATCTCCTCCAATTACTAAATTATGTTGTGCCATTTCCGGAATGCAGTTAAATATTTTCTTAAAGAACAGTGGACTATCAAAGTTTGGTCCATATACATTAACAAAAATCATTTTTTGTGCATTTAATTCTCCTATTACAATAATGTATCTGCCATCCTTATCGGTTATAGTTGATGTATGTTTGAATAAAGTACCTTTCCGAAATAATATTGCTACGCCTCTTGATTTATGTGTAAAAGAAGAATGATATGTTTTATCTATCCATTTAGCTTTCAGCCTATGCTCAGCATCTTTTTTTAAATGTGTTTCTTGGATGAAAATCACGTCAGCTTTAATTGCTTTTAAATGTGCTAATACTTTACCTCTCTTAATTGGTTCATTAATACCTTTAACGTTCCAACTGCAAAACGTTATTCCTTCGTTCCCCGTATTCATTTTTAAATCTTGCATTTTTTTGTCTATGGGGGTCTATAATAGAGCCCATGGTTCAGTTCAACAGACCCGACCCCGCACCCGAACACTGAATAGATGAATTTTAAGACTCTTAAATGCCTCTCACATATATATCTCCTTTGCTCCAATTTATAACTCCGTTCAAACTGAAAATAATAATGATAGTTTGTAATAGAAAAAAAAAGAGAATAGATTAAGAAATTAGTATTGTGCACAAAGAAGGAAAAAACTACATCTAATGTTAGTGCAGTTAGTGCTAGCCATACTAGCATGGCTACCCATCTACCGACTTCCGTAGTTGATGTTTCGAACTTATCCAGCCCCTTTGTTTCTTGGAACTTGTGTTCCATAGCAATATTTTACCGGGGGTATATCAAGTTCCAATAGTCGGAAGAGTTATGATACAAATAATAAAACCCAGAGTTAAAGGAACAATAAAAGTAAAAATGATAATGAAAATTACTAGCAGGAAAGGAAAGAGAGCAGATTTCCAAACATAACATATAAGATCCAGCTCTGTATTTACCTCTAATCATTCCATTATAAGTAACTTTATAAGTAAGTATTAGTCATTAGTAATAATTATTGATTCTAATTGTTAAAAATACCGCGGTATCATTTTAGTATTCATTAGTTAATTATATTACTAGCGCAGTTATTAGTATCCATGGCAGAATTTCCGATCCACTTCTTTCTCAGCTTCTTTAGTCATCAATTCAATTCCATGCAGTCCTGCAAAGTCATTTATTCATGATGAGGGATCAGGCATCTTCTCATGACCTAAACTTCTTGGCAAAGTCCAATGCTTTCACAGGGTCGGAGAAAAAGTATTCCTTCTTGTCATAAGTAACTCTTAAGGTAGCAGGATAACTCACACCATATTTCAAATCCTCCACTTCCCTCAGAATACTTTTGGTCTCGTTGAATGCTTTTCGTTTCCTTGCAACCTCTGCTGGATAATCTCGGTAAATGCTGATACTGTGACCCTTAAAATCAAGCTTTCTGTTTCTTGATGCTTTTTGCATTATCTCCTCCACAACATAGTCGTTTTGTAATTTTATTATCATTTGTCTTGGGGGTGCGCCTACTCTTGTCTGGCGTCTCATCACTCTATGTGCTCGGGCTAGTTGAGGCTTTTGGTCCAGAGATAAAACTTTTTGCAGTAAGTTTGCAGTGAATTCTCGGATATCTTGATCTTTCTCTTCCCCTTCTGGGATACCTGCAATTCTTAAATTCTGTCTTCTCTGGCGACCTTCCAATTCAATACATTTCTCATTTATTTTGACCATCATATCAGTTAGACGTTGATTTTCTGTAACGAGTTTTGCTGTAGTGTGAGCGCTTGTTTCGGCTAGGTCTTCAAGGTCTTTTATAACACCCGTCTGGTAATTCAATGCCTTTTCCACAGGATTCAGCCTTTCATCAAATTCAACTTTCCCATTTTTAATTTTCTCATTCATCTCCTTTGATAGTCCAAATATTATTTCAGAGATTTCTTTCGACAAATCATTCTTCAAATCCACTGCTATATTCTTAGTCTCAAGCTTTAAGTCCTTCATTTCCTCCTTAATTTTTTTTATTTCCCCAGCAACA
This sequence comes from Rhinoraja longicauda, assembly GCF_053455715.1. NCBI lineage: Eukaryota > Metazoa > Chordata > Chondrichthyes > Rajiformes > Arhynchobatidae > Rhinoraja > Rhinoraja longicauda. The sequence continues at coordinate 366,149 of NW_027601307.1, forward strand.
TTCATCTGCTTTATTTCCTCCCTCAAACCAGCAATCTCACTTGCAATAAAGCTTTTGAGTTCCTCACCTTCTGCTTTTTTAGTCAATTTTTTCCCCGTCACATCTTCTTGGGATAACGTCCTACCTGAGGCCGAGGCTTCAGTCAGGCCTTCTCGCGGATTCTGCCTGGTAGCCCGACTTTTCGTTTTATCCGCGGGTGGGCTGTGCTGTGTATACATTATAAGTCGCGCGCCTGATAGCGTCACTTATAACAATCGGTGCAATCACTGCAGCGACAGCAGGCAGCAGGTAGGTCGATTTATCCCCGGTTTTTCTCCGTTTTTTACGAGGAGCTGGCTGGCGTTACCCTCTAGCCCTCCATAGCGCCACCGGAAGTCTTGCCTGATGTATTTTGAAAGTATGTGTTAATGTTCCCTCGTTTTTTTTTATGTGGAGGGGTCAGGGGAAACTTTTTTCAGTGTCTTATCTTGTTTTCCAGATCGTATGTCCGGTCGCTCCGCGGCCTCGCATCATGGAGCTGGCGGCCTCGCTCGAGACTGACTTTGAGACTTCGACCAGCCGCGACCCAGGATCCGATCGCCCGGCGCGGTGAGCTCGGTCGCCCCGATGCGGAGGGCCCGACCGCCGGCTTTGGAAGCGAAGATCGGCCCGTCAACGGGAGGCTCGAGGCCCCAGACCGTGGAGGACAAAGAAGGGAAGTGACGTTTCTCTTGTTACTTCCATTGCAGTGAGGAATGCGGAGCAGTCACTGGGTGGATGTTCATGTGAAAACGTATTTTTTGTGTTCTATTGCTTTTTATTGGTATGACTAAGGCAAATGAAATTCCTCGTATGTTGCAAAACATATTTGGCTGAAAGCATGCTTATGATGGAAGGCAGCAACTCTACAGCTGCGCCACCATGCCACCCCATGCTTGATTCGTGAGTAAATAACTCGCGATGAAAGTAGATAAGTAAATAAGTGCTGGAGGAACATGGGGGGGGTTTGACAACCTCTGAAGAAATGGACAGATGACTTATCGGGTCAGGGGCCTTCAGACTGGAATACGGGAGAAAGCTGGAAATGAGGTGGGGGTGGGGCACTGCCTGACAGGTAATGGGTGGATACAGGTGAGTGGGTGATGGGCAGATGGGTGGAGTAGGTGACAAAGGCTGAAGGTAAAAGTGATAAAACTTGTCTGACAAGGACAAGAGCTGTGAAATGTAAAGCCGGAGGGAGGTGGGGCGGGAAGGTAAAGGGGAAATATGGGCCAAGTAGATGGGCGATGAGCGTACTGACGAGGGAAAGCCCATCTTCCCCTTCACTCCCCACCCTGGTGTGAACATTCTCCACCACCTGACTGCCACATTAACCTCACTAACCCAAGTCCTTTCCTTTCCGATGTACGCTCAGTGCTCTCCTTATTTGGCATTTTGTCCCTTTCACAATAGACAATAGGTGCAGGAGGAGGCCATTCGGCCCTTCGAGCCAGCACCGCCATTGAAAGTGATCATGGCTGATCATTCTCAATCAGCACCCCGTTCCTGCTTCTTTCCCATACCCCCTGACTCTCTATCCTTAAGCGCTCTATCTAGCTCTCTCTTGAATGTATTCAGAGAATTGGCCTCCACTGCCCTCTGAGGCAGAGAATTCCGCAGATTCACAACTCTCTGACGAAAAAAGGTTTTTCCTCATCTCTGTTCTAAATGGCCTACCCCTTATTCTTAAACTGTGACCCCTGGTGCTGGACTCCCCCAACATTGGCAACATGTTTCCTGCCTCCAACGTGTCCAACCCTTTAATAATTTTATAGGTTTCGATAAGATCCCCTCTCATCCTCCTAAATTCCAGTGTATACAAACCTAGTCGCTCCAGTCTTTCAACATATGACAGTCCCGCCATTCCGGGAATTAACCTAGTAAACCTGCGCTGCACGCCCTCAATAGCAAGAATATCCTTCCTCAAATTTGGAGACCAAAACTGCACAAAGTACTCCAGGTGCGGTCTCACTAGGGCCCTGTCCAACTGCAGAAGGACCTCTTTGCTCCTATACTCGACTCCTCTTGTTATGAAGGCCAACATTCCATTGGCTTTCTTCACCTTAAGCCTTTGGCACTGACTCCATCCATATGCTCATCACCTCTCGCACCTATCCACCTATTTACTTGCTGGCTTTGTCCTGCGTGCCTCTGCCTCTTTTCACTCTCTTTCATCAGTCTGAGGGATGTTCCTGATCTGAGGTGTCATCTGTCCATTCCACTTGCGGTCAGGCAGATTGTGCCTGAACTGCTGAATGCCTCCAGCACTTTGTGTTTAGACATAGCCATGTTCCCCGGTTAAAGTCATTGCGGTTGGCTCCTGTTACGGGGAAAGTGGAGTTTAATATTGTGGCCGAGTCTCGCTACGTTATTAATCCTCCCCTTCCAAGTACTGTCGTTTTTGCAGTTGGTTTAAAATCTCAGATTTGGATACATCTGCATTGCCTCAATTTTCAATAGTCAATAGTCGTTTATTTGTCACATACACATAAATGTGTAGTGAAATGAAACATTACCCGCAGTTGAACAATAAGACCAATGAGAATAATCAATAAAAATGCAATAACACATACAATCACAACTAACACCAAACAAAAAAAAACATCCATCACGGTGAGTCTCCTCCAGTCCCTCCTCACTGTGATGGAAGGCCAGAATGTCTTTTCTCTTCCCTGCCGTCTTGTCCCGAGGTCAGGCTGTTGGAGTTGCCACGTTGGGGCGGTCGGGGCTCCCGACATTGAAGCCCCCGCTGGACGGCGAAAGGTCCACGGCCTATTTCAGGCCGCGCCGGACGGTGAAAGGTCCGCGGCGGGCCGACCCAAGCCCCGAGATTCGGGGCGGGCGAACACGCTGCCTCTGCTTTTTTCTAGCCCCTTTTCCTCTGAAGGATTGACCAATTCCAGTTGGTTTCCACCCAGTGTCTCCAAAGACCGGGTCATGTGCTGCTAGAAATATCTGCTGGGGTTAGACAGTCTCTTCCCAATTTGCCAATGTCGGCACGTCCTGGAGCAAACTTCTTCCCCATCATTGTTGTTGTGGTTTGTATCTGATTTAATTCAAAGGATGTTTTCATTTAAAGTAGTGTCTGTGTCATGGGTGTGTTTTCACCAGATATTCTGAACACCCTGGATGCTCCTGTTGGTGTACAGGCTTTGATGCCCATGGTATACACCAGCAGGTGGCACAGTCACAGAACACTGTGTGAAGTGTTTGGTTTAACTGGGGTGTTGCTGCGCCAGTTGATCAAGTCAATGTATTCTGCTAAACTGTAGAATTCACTGCTGTAGTCACACCAAATGTTACACCTCGTGTTGTGCCTCATGTATTTTGAAAGTATGTGTTAATGTTCCCTGGTTTTTTTGATGTGGAGGGGTCAGGGGAAACTTTTTTCAGTGTCTTACCTTGATTTCCAGATCGTATGTCCGGTCGCTCCGCGGCCTCGCATCATGGAGCTGGCGGCCTCGCTCGAGACTGACTTTGAGACTTCGACCAGGATCCGATCGCCCGGCGCGGTGAGCTCGGTCGCCCCGATGCGGAGGGCCCGACCGCCGGCTTTGGAAGCGAAGATCGGCCCGTCAACGGGAGGCTCGAGGCCCCCGACCGTGGGAGGACAAAGAAGGGAAGTGACGTTTCTCTTGTTACTTCCACCGCAGTGATGAATGCGGAGGAGTCACTGGGTGGATGTTCATGTGAAAACGTATTTTTTGTGTTCTATTGCTTTTTATTGGTATGACTAAGGCAAATGAAATTCCTCGTATGTTGCAAAACATACTTGGCTGAAAGCATGCTTATGATGGAAGGCAGCAACTCTACAGCTGCGCCACCATGCCACCCCATGCTTGATTCGTGAGTAAATAACTCGCGATGAAAGTAGATAAGTAAATAAGTGCTGGAGGAACATGGGGGGGTTTGACAACCTCTGAAGAAATGGACAGATGACTTATCGGGTCAGGGGCCTTCAGACTGGAATACGGGAGAAAGCTGGAAATGTGGTGGGGGTGGGGCACTGCCTGACAGGTAATGGGTGGATACAGGTGAGTGGGTGATGGGCAGATGGGTCGAGTAGGTGACAAAGGCTGAAGGTGAAAGTGATAAAACTTGTCTGACAAGGACAAGAGCTGTGAAATGTAAAGCCGGAGGAGGTGGGGCGGGAAGGTAAAGGGGAAATATGGGCCAAGTAGATGGGCGATGAGCGTACTGACGAGGGAAAGCCCCTCTTCCCCTTCACTCCCCACCCTGGTGTGAACATTCTCCACCACCTGACTGCCACATTAACGTCACTAACCCAAGTCTTTTCCTTTCCGATGTACGCTCAGTGCTCTCCTTATTTGGCATTTTGTCCCTTTCACAATAGACAATAGGTGCAGGAGGAGGCCATTCGGCCCTTCGAGCCAGCACCGCCATTGAAAGTGATCATGGCTGATCATTCTCAATCAGCACCCCGTTCCTGCTTCTTTCCCATACCCCTGACTCTCTATCCTTAAGAGCTCTATCTAGCTCTCTCTTGAATGTATTCAGAGAATTGGCCTCCACTGCCCTCTGAGGCAGAGAATTCCACAGATTCACAACTCTCTGACTAAAAAAGGTTTTTCCTCATCTCTGTTCTAAATGGCCAACCCCTTATTCTTAAACTGTGGCCCCTGGTTCTGGACTCCCCCAACATTGGCAACATGTTTCCTGCCTCCAACGTGTCCAACCCCTTAATAATTTCATACGTTTCAATAAGATCCCCTCTCATCCTTCTAAATTCCAGTGTATACAAACCTAGTCGCTCCAGTCTTTCAACATATGACAGTCCCGCCATTCCGGGAATTAACCTAGTAAACCTGCGCTGCACGCCCTCAATAGCAAGAATATCCTTCCTCAAATTTGGAGACCAAAACTGCACAAAGTACTCCAGGTGCGGTCTCACTTGGGCCCTGTCCAACTGCAGAAGGACCTCTTTGCTGCTATACTCGACTCCTCTTGTTATGAAGGCCAACGTTCCATTGGCTTTCTTCACCTTAAGCCTTTGGCACTGACTCCATCCATATGCTCATCACCCCTCGCACCTATCCACCTATTTACTTGCTGGCTTTGTCCTGCGTGCCTCTGCCTCTTTTCACTCTCTTTCATCAGTCTGAGGGATGTTCCTGATCTGAGGTGTCATCTGTCCATTCCACTTGCGGTCAGGCAGATTGTGCCTGAACTGCTGAATGCCTCCAGCACTTTGTGTTTAGACATAGCCATGTTCCCCGGTTAAAGTCATTGCGGTTGGCTCCTGTTACGGGGAAAGTGGAGTTTAATATTGTGGCCGAGTCTCGCTACGTTATTAATCCTCCCCTTCCAAGTACTGTCGTTTTTGCAGTTGGTTTAAAATCTCAGATTTGGATACATCTGCATTGCCTCAATTTTCAATAGTCAATAGTCGTTTATTTGTCACATACACATAAATGTGTAGTGAAATGAAACATTACCCGCAGTTGAACAATAAGACCAATGAGAATAATCAATAAAAATGCAATAACACATACAATCACAACTAACACCAAACAAAAAAAACCATCCATCACGGTGAGTCTCCTCCAGTCCCTCCTCACTGTGATGGAAGGCCAGAATGTCTTTTCTCTTCCCTGCCGTCTTGTCCCGAGGTCAGGCTGTTGGAGTTGCCACGTTGGGGCGGTCGGGGCTCCCGACATTGAAGCCCCCGCTGGACGGCGAAAGGTCCACGGCCTATTTCAGGCCACGCCGGACGGTGAAAGGTCCGCGGCGGGCCGACCCAAGCCCCGAGATTCGGGGCGGGCGAACACGCTGCCTCTGCTTTTTTCTAGCCCCTTTTCCTCTGAAGGATTGACCAATTCCAGTTGGTTTCCACCCAGTGTCTCCAAAGACCGGGTCATGTGCTGCTAGAAATATCTGCTGGGGTTAGACAGTGTCTTCCCAATTTGCCAATGTCGGCACGTCCTGGAGCAAACTTCTTCCCCATCATTGTTGTTGTGGTTTGTAGCTGATTTAATTCAAAGGATGTTTTCATTTAAAGTAATGTCTGTGTCATGGGTGTGTTTTCACCAGATATTCTGAACACCCTGGATGCTCCTGTTGGTGTACAGGCTTTGATGCCCATGGTATACACCAGCAGGTGGCACAGTCACAGAACACTGTTTGTGTGAAGTGTTTGGTTTAACTGGGGTGTTGCTGCGCCAGTTGATCAAGTCAATGTATTCTGCTAAACTGTAGAATTCACTGCTGTAGTCACACCAAATGTTGCACCTCGTGTTGTGCCTCATGTATTTTGAAAGTATGTGTTAATGTTCCCTGGTTTTTTTGATGTGGAGGGGTCAGGGGAAACTTTTTTCAGTGTCTTACCTTGATTTCCAGATCGTATGTCCGGTCGCTCCGCGGCCTCGCATCATGGAGCTGGCGGCCTCGCTCGAGACTGACTTTGAGACTTCGACCAGGATCCGATCGCCCGGCGCGGTGAGCTCGGTCGCCCCGATGCGGAGGGCCCGACCGCCGGCTTTGGAAGCGAAGATCGGCCCGTCAACGGGAGGCTCGAGGCCCCCGACCGTGGGAGGACAAAGAAGGGAAGTGACGTTTCTCTTGTTACTTCCACCGCAGTGATGAATGCGGAGGAGTCACTGGGTGGATGTTCATGTGAAAACGTATTTTTTGTGTTCTATTGCTTTTTATTGGTATGACTAAGGCAAATGAAATTCCTCGTATGTTGCAAAACATACTTGGCTGAAAGCATGCTTATGATGGAAGGCAGCAACTCTACAGCTGCGCCACCATGCCACCCCATGCTTGATTCGTGAGTAAATAACTCGCGATGAAAGTAGATAAGTAAATAAGTGCTGGAGGAACATGGGGGGGTTTGACAACCTCTGAAGAAATGGACAGATGACTTATCGGGTCAGGGGCCTTCAGACTGGAATACGGGAGAAAGCTGGAAATGTGGTGGGGGTGGGGCACTGCCTGACAGGTAATGGGTGGATACAGGTGAGTGGGTGATGGGCAGATGGGTGGAGTAGGTGACAAAGGCTGAAGGTGAAAGTGATAAAACTTGTCTGACAAGGACAAGAGCTGTGAAATGTAAAGCCGGAGGAGGTGGGGCGGGAAGGTAAAGGGGAAATATGGGCCAAGTAGATGGGCGATGAGCGTACTGACGAGGGAAAGCCCCTCTTCCCCTTCACTCCCCACCCTGGTGTGAACATTCTCCACCACCTGACTGCCACATTAACGTCACTAACCCAAGTCTTTTCCTTTCCGATGTACGCTCAGTGCTCTCCTTATTTGGCATTTTGTCCCTTTCACAATAGACAATAGGTGCAGGAGGAGGCCATTCGGCCCTTCGAGCCAGCACCGCCATTGAAAGTGATCATGGCTGATCATTCTCAATCAGCACCCCGTTCCTGCTTCTTTCCCATACCCCTGACTCTCTATCCTTAAGAGCTCTATCTAGCTCTCTCTTGAATGTATTCAGAGAATTGGCCTCCACTGCCCTCTGAGGCAGAGAATTCCACAGATTCACAACTCTCTGACTAAAAAAGGTTTTTCCTCATCTCTGTTCTAAATGGCCAACCCCTTATTCTTAAACTGTGGCCCCTGGTTCTGGACTCCCCCAACATTGGCAACATGTTTCCTGCCTCCAACGTGTCCAACCCCTTAATAATTTCATACGTTTCGATAAGATCCCCTCTCATCCTTCTAAATTCCAGTGTATACAAACCTAGTCGCTCCAGTCTTTCAACATATGACAGTCCCGCCATTCCGGGAATTAACCTAGTAAACCTGCGCTGCACGCCCTCAATAGCAAGAATATCCTTCCTCAAATTTGGAGACCAAAACTGCACAAAGTACTCCAGGTGCGGTCTCACTTGGGCCCTGTCCAACTGCAGAAGGACCTCTTTGCTGCTATACTCGACTCCTCTTGTTATGAAGGCCAACATTCCATTGGCTTTCTTCACCTTAAGCCTTTGGCACTGACTCCATCCATATGCTCATCACCCCTCGCACCTATCCACCTATTTACTTGCTGGCTTTGTCCTGCGTGCCTCTGCCTCTTTTCACTCTCTTTCATCAGTCTGAGGGATGTTCCTGATCTGAGGTGTCATCTGTCCATTCCACTTGCGGTCAGGCAGATTGTGCCTGAACTGCTGAATGCCTCCAGCACTTTGTGTTTAGACATAGCCATGTTCCCCGGTTAAAGTCATTGCGGTTGGCTCCTGTTACGGGGAAAGTGGAGTTTAATATTGTGGCCGAGTCTCGCTACGTTATTAATCCTCCCCTTCCAAGTACTGTCGTTTTTGCAGTTGGTTTAAAATCTCAGATTTGGATACATCTGCATTGCCTCAATTTTCAATAGTCAATAGTCGTTTATTTGTCACATACACATAAATGTGTAGTGAAATGAAACATTACCCGCAGTTGAACAATAAGACCAATGAGAATAATCAATAAAAATGCAATAACACATACAATCACAACTAACACCAAACAAAAAAAACCATCCATCACGGTGAGTCTCCTCCAGTCCCTCCTCACTGTGATGGAAGGCCAGAATGTCTTTTCTCTTCCCTGCCGTCTTGTCCCGAGGTCAGGCTGTTGGAGTTGCCACGTTGGGGCGGTCGGGGCTCCCGACATTGAAGCCCCCGCTGGACGGCGAAAGGTCCACGGCCTATTTCAGGCCGCGCCGGACGGTGAAAGGTCCGCGGCGGGCCGACCCAAGCCCCGAGATTCGGGGCGGGCGAACACGCTGCCTCTGCTTTTTTCTAGCCCCTTTTCCTCTGAAGGATTGACCAATTCCAGTTGGTTTCCACCCAGTGTCTCCAAAGACCGGGTCATGTGCTGCTAGAAATATCTGCTGGGGTTAGACAGTCTCTTCCCAATTTGCCAATGTCGGCACGTCCTGGAGCAAACTTCTTCCCCATCATTGTTGTTGTGGTTTGTATCTGATTTAATTCAAAGGATGTTTTCATTTAAAGTAGTGTCTGTGTCATGGGTGTGTTTTCACCAGATATTCTGAACACCCTGGATGCTCCTGTTGGTGTACAGGCTTTGATGCCCATGGTATACACCAGCAGGTGGCACAGTCACAGAACACTGTGTGAAGTGTTTGGTTTAACTGGGGTGTTGCTGCGCCAGTTGATCAAGTCAATGTATTCTGCTAAACTGTAGAATTCACTGCTGTAGTCACACCAAATGTTACACCTCGTGTTGTGCCTCATGTATTTTGAAAGTATGTGTTAATGTTCCCTGGTTTTTTTGATGTGGAGGGGTCAGGGGAAACTTTTTTCAGTGTCTTACCTTGATTTCCAGATCGTATGTCCGGTCGCTCCGCGGCCTCGCATCATGGAGCTGGCGGCCTCGCTCGAGACTGACTTTGAGACTTCGACCAGGATCCGATCGCCCGGCGCGGTGAGCTCGGTCGCCCCGATGCGGAGGGCCCGACCGCCGGCTTTGGAAGCGAAGATCGGCCCGTCAACGGGAGGCTCGAGGCCCCCGACCGTGGGAGGACAAAGAAGGGAAGTGACGTTTCTCTTGTTACTTCCACCGCAGTGATGAATGCGGAGGAGTCACTGGGTGGATGTTCATGTGAAAACGTATTTTTTGTGTTCTATTGCTTTTTATTGGTATGACTAAGGCAAATGAAATTCCTCGTATGTTGCAAAACATACTTGGCTGAAAGCATGCTTATGATGGAAGGCAGCAACTCTACAGCTGCGCCACCATGCCACCCCATGCTTGATTCGTGAGTAAATAACTCGCGATGAAAGTAGATAAGTAAATAAGTGCTGGAGGAACATGGGGGGGTTTGACAACCTCTGAAGAAATGGACAGATGACTTATCGGGTCAGGGGCCTTCAGACTGGAATACGGGAGAAAGCTGGAAATGTGGTGGGGGTGGGGCACTGCCTGACAGGTAATGGGTGGATACAGGTGAGTGGGTGATGGGCAGATGGGTGGAGTAGGTGACAAAGGCTGAAGGTGAAAGTGATAAAACTTGTCTGACAAGGACAAGAGCTGTGAAATGTAAAGCCGGAGGAGGTGGGGCGGGAAGGTAAAGGGGAAATATGGGCCAAGTAGATGGGCGATGAGCGTACTGACGAGGGAAAGCCCCTCTTCCCCTTCACTCCCCACCCTGGTGTGAACATTCTCCACCACCTGACTGCCACATTAACGTCACTAACCCAAGTCTTTTCCTTTCCGATGTACGCTCAGTGCTCTCCTTATTTGGCATTTTGTCCCTTTCACAATAGACAATAGGTGCAGGAGGAGGCCATTCGGCCCTTCGAGCCAGCACCGCCATTGAAAGTGATCATGGCTGATCATTCTCAATCAGCACCCCGTTCCTGCTTCTTTCCCATACCCCTGACTCTCTATCCTTAAGAGCTCTATCTAGCTCTCTCTTGAATGTATTCAGAGAATTGGCCTCCACTGCCCTCTGAGGCAGAGAATTCCACAGATTCACAACTCTCTGACTAAAAAAGGTTTTTCCTCATCTCTGTTCTAAATGGCCAACCCCTTATTCTTAAACTGTGGCCCCTGGTTCTGGACTCCCCCAACATTGGCAACATGTTTCCTGCCTCCAACGTGTCCAACCCCTTAATAATTTCATACGTTTCGATAAGATCCCCTCTCATCCTTCTAAATTCCAGTGTATACAAACCTAGTCGCTCCAGTCTTTCAACATATGACAGTCCCGCCATTCCGGGAATTAACCTAGTAAACCTGCGCTGCACGCCCTCAATAGCAAGAATATCCTTCCTCAAATTTGGAGACCAAAACTGCACAAAGTACTCCAGGTGCGGTCTCACTTGGGCCCTGTCCAACTGCAGAAGGACCTCTTTGCTGCTATACTCGACTCCTCTTGTTATGAAGGCCAACGTTCCATTGGCTTTCTTCACCTTAAGCCTTTGGCACTGACTCCATCCATATGCTCATCACCCCTCGCACCTATCCACCTATTTACTTGCTGGCTTTGTCCTGCGTGCCTCTGCCTCTTTTCACTCTCTTTCATCAGTCTGAGGGATGTTCCTGATCTGAGGTGTCATCTGTCCATTCCACTTGCGGTCAGGCAGATTGTGCCTGAACTGCTGAATGCCTCCAGCACTTTGTGTTTAGACATAGCCATGTTCCCCGGTTAAAGTCATTGCGGTTGGCTCCTGTTACGGGGAAAGTGGAGTTTAATATTGTGGCCGAGTCTCGCTACGTTATTAATCCTCCCCTTCCAAGTACTGTCGTTTTTGCAGTTGGTTTAAAATCTCAGATTTGGATACATCTGCATTGCCTCAATTTTCAATAGTCAATAGTCGTTTATTTGTCACATACACATAAATGTGTAGTGAAATGAAACATTACCCGCAGTTGAACAATAAGACCAATGAGAATAATCAATAAAAATGCAATAACACATACAATCACAACTAACACCAAACAAAAAAAACCATCCATCACGGTGAGTCTCCTCCAGTCCCTCCTCACTGTGATGGAAGGCCAGAATGTCTTTTCTCTTCCCTGCCGTCTTGTCCCGAGGTCAGGCTGTTGGAGTTGCCACGTTGGGGCGGTCGGGGCTCCCGACATTGAAGCCCCCGCTGGACGGCGAAAGGTCCACGGCCTATTTCAGGCCGCGCCGGACGGTGAAAGGTCCGCGGCGGGCCGACCCAAGCCCCGAGATTCGGGGCGGGCGAACACGCTGCCTCTGCTTTTTTCTAGCCCCTTTTCCTCTGAAGGATTGACCAATTCCAGTTGGTTTCCACCCAGTGTCTCCAAAGACCGGGTCATGTGCTGCTAGAAATATCTGCTGGGGTTAGACAGTCTCTTCCCAATTTGCCAATGTCGGCACGTCCTGGAGCAAACTTCTTCCCCATCATTGTTGTTGTGGTTTGTATCTGATTTAATTCAAAGGATGTTTTCATTTAAAGTAGTGTCTGTGTCATGGGTGTGTTTTCACCAGATATTCTGAACACCCTGGATGCTCCTGTTGGTGTACAGGCTTTGATGCCCATGGTATACACCAGCAGGTGGCACAGTCACAGAACACTGTGTGAAGTGTTTGGTTTAACTGGGGTGTTGCTGCGCCAGTTGATCAAGTCAATGTATTCTGCTAAACTGTAGAATTCACTGCTGTAGTCACACCAAATGTTACACCTCGTGTTGTGCCTCATGTATTTTGAAAGTATGTGTTAATGTTCCCTGGTTTTTTTGATGTGGAGGGGTCAGGGGAAACTTTTTTCAGTGTCTTACCTTGATTTCCAGATCGTATGTCCGGTCGCTCCGCGGCCTCGCATCATGGAGCTGGCGGCCTCGCTCGAGACTGACTTTGAGACTTCGACCAGGATCCGATCGCCCGGCGCGGTGAGCTCGGTCGCCCCGATGCGGAGGGCCCGACCGCCGGCTTTGGAAGCGAAGATCGGCCCGTCAACGGGAGGCTCGAGGCCCCCGACCGTGGGAGGACAAAGAAGGGAAGTGACGTTTCTCTTGTTACTTCCACCGCAGTGATGAATGCGGAGGAGTCACTGGGTGGATGTTCATGTGAAAACGTATTTTTTGTGTTCTATTGCTTTTTATTGGTATGACTAAGGCAAATGAAATTCCTCGTATGTTGCAAAACATACTTGGCTGAAAGCATGCTTATGATGGAAGGCAGCAACTCTACAGCTGCGCCACCATGCCACCCCATGCTTGATTCGTGAGTAAATAACTCGCGATGAAAGTAGATAAGTAAATAAGTGCTGGAGGAACATGGGGGGGTTTGACAACCTCTGAAGAAATGGACAGATGACTTATCGGGTCAGGGGCCTTCAGACTGGAATACGGGAGAAAGCTGGAAATGTGGTGGGGGTGGGGCACTGCCTGACAGGTAATGGGTGGATACAGGTGAGTGGGTGATGGGCAGATGGGTGGAGTAGGTGACAAAGGCTGAAGGTGAAAGTGATAAAACTTGTCTGACAAGGACAAGAGCTGTGAAATGTAAAGCCGGAGGGAGGTGGGGCGGGAAGGTAAAGGGGAAATATGGGCCAAGTAGATGGGCGATGAGCGTACTGACGAGGGAAAGCCCCTCTTCCCCTTCACTCCCCACCCTGGTGTGAACATTCTCCACCACCTGACTGCCACATTAACCTCACTAACCCATGTCTTTTCCTTTCCGATGTACGCTCAGTGCTCTCCTTATTTGGCATTTTGTCCCTTTCACAATAGACAATAGGTGCAGGAGGAGGCCATTCGGCCCTTCGAGCCAGCACCGCCATTGAAAGTGATCATGGCTGATCATTCTCAATCAGTACCCCGTTCCTGCTTCCTTCCCATACCCCTGACTCTCTATCCTTAAGAGCTCTATCTAGCTCTCTCTTGAATGTATTCAGAGAATTGGCCTCCACTGCCCTCTGAGGCAGAGAATTCCACAGATTCACAACTCTCTGAATAAAAAAGGTTTTTCCTCATCTCTGTTCTAAATGGCCAACCCCTTATTCTTAAACTGTGGCCCCTGGTTCTGGACTCCCCCAACATTGGCAACATGTTTCCTGCCTCCAACGTGTCCAACCCCTTAATAATTTCATACGTTTCGATAAGATCCCCTCTCATCCTTCTAAATTCCAGTGTATACAAACCTAGTCGCTCCAGTCTTTCAACATATGACAGTCCCGCCATTCCGGGAATTAACCTAGTAAACCTGCGCTGCACGCCCTCAATAGCAAGAATATCCTTCCTCAAATTTGGAGACCAAAACTGCACAAAGTACTCCAGGTGCGGTCTCACTTGGGCCCTGTCCAACTGCAGAAGGACCTCTTTGCTGCTATACTCGACTCCTCTTGTTATGAAGGCCAACATTCCATTGGCTTTCTTCACCTTAAGCCTTTGGCACTGACTCCATCCATATGCTCATCACCCCTCGCACCTATCCACCTATTTACTTGCTGGCTTTGTCCTGCGTGCCTCTGCCTCTTTTCACTCTCTTTCATCAGTCTGAGGGATGTTCCTGATCTGAGGTGTCATCTGTCCATTCCACTTGCGGTCAGGCAGATTGTGCCTGAACTGCTGAATGCCTCCAGCACTTTGTGTTTAGACATAGCCATGTTCCCCGGTTAAAGTCATTGCGGTTGGCTCCTGTTACGGGGAAAGTGGAGTTTAATATTGTGGCCGAGTCTCGCTACGTTATTAATCCTCCCCTTCCAAGTACTGTCGTTTTTGCAGTTGGTTTAAAATCTCAGATTTGGATACATCTGCATTGCCTCAATTTTCAATAGTCAATAGTCGTTTATTTGTCACATACACATAAATGTGTAGTGAAATGAAACATTACCCGCAGTTGAACAATAAGACCAATGAGAATAATCAATAAAAATGCAATAACACATACAATCAGTCGTTTATTTGTCACATACACCAAACAAAAAAAAACATCCATCACGGTGAGTCTCCTCCAGTCCCTCCTCACTGTGATGGAAGGCCAGAATGTCTTTTCTCTTCCCTGCCGTCTTGTCCCGAGGTCAGGCTGTTGGAGTTGCCACGTTGGGGCGGTCGGGGCTCCCGACATTGAAGCCCCCGCTGGACGGCGAAAGGTCCACGGCCTATTTCAGGCCGCGCCGGACGGTGAAAGGTCCGCGGCGGGCCGACCCAAGCCCCGAGATTCGGGGCGGGCGAACACGCTGCCTCTGCTTTTTTCTAGCCCCTTTTCCTCTGAAGGATTGACCAATTCCAGTTGGTTTCCACCCAGTGTCTCCAAAGACCGGGTCATGTGCTGCTAGAAATATCTGCTGGGGTTAGACAGTCTCTTCCCAATTTGCCAATGTCGGCACGTCCTGGAGCAAACTTCTTCCCCATCATTGTTGTTGTGGTTTGTATCTGATTTAATTCAAAGGATGTTTTCATTTAAAGTAGTGTCTGTGTCATGGGTGTGTTTTCACCAGATATTCTGAACACCCTGGATGCTCCTGTTGGTGTACAGGCTTTGATGCCCATGGTATACACCAGCAGGTGGCACAGTCACAGAACACTGTGTGAAGTGTTTGGTTTAACTGGGGTGTTGCTGCGCCAGTTGATCAAGTCAATGTATTCTGCTAAACTGTAGAATTCACTGCTGTAGTCACACCAAATGTTACACCTCGTGTTGTGCCTCATGTATTTTGAAAGTATGTGTTAATGTTCCCTGGTTTTTTTGATGTGGAGGGGTCAGGGGAAACTTTTTTCAGTGTCTTACCTTGATTTCCAGATCGTATGTCCGGTCGCTCCGCGGCCTCGCATCATGGAGCTGGCGGCCTCGCTCGAGACTGACTTTGAGACTTCGACCAGGATCCGATCGCCCGGCGCGGTGAGCTCGGTCGCCCCGATGCGGAGGGCCCGACCGCCGGCTTTGGAAGCGAAGATCGGCCCGTCAACGGGAGGCTCGAGGCCCCCGACCGTGGGAGGACAAAGAAGGGAAGTGACGTTTCTCTTGTTACTTCCACCGCAGTGATGAATGCGGAGGAGTCACTGGGTGGATGTTCATGTGAAAACGTATTTTTTGTGTTCTATTGCTTTTTATTGGTATGACTAAGGCAAATGAAATTCCTCGTATGTTGCAAAACATACTTGGCTGAAAGCATGCTTATGATGGAAGGCAGCAACTCTACAGCTGCGCCACCATGCCACCCCATGCTTGATTCGTGAGTAAATAACTCGCGATGAAAGTAGATAAGTAAATAAGTGCTGGAGGAACATGGGGGGGTTTGACAACCTCTGAAGAAATGGACAGATGACTTATCGGGTCAGGGGCCTTCAGACTGGAATACGGGAGAAAGCTGGAAATGTGGTGGGGGTGGGGCACTGCCTGACAGGTAATGGGTGGATACAGGTGAGTGGGTGATGGGCAGATGGGTGGAGTAGGTGACAAAGGCTGAAGGTGAAAGTGATAAAACTTGTCTGACAAGGACAAGAGCTGTGAAATGTAAAGCCGGAGGAGGTGGGGCGGGAAGGTAAAGGGGAAATATGGGCCAAGTAGATGGGCGATGAGCGTACTGACGAGGGAAAGCCCCTCTTCCCCTTCACTCCCCACCCTGGTGTGAACATTCTCCACCACCTGACTGCCACATTAACGTCACTAACCCAAGTCTTTTCCTTTCCGATGTACGCTCAGTGCTCTCCTTATTTGGCATTTTGTCCCTTTCACAATAGACAATAGGTGCAGGAGGAGGCCATTCGGCCCTTCGAGCCAGCACCGCCATTGAAAGTGATCATGGCTGATCATTCTCAATCAGCACCCCGTTCCTGCTTCTTTCCCATACCCCTGACTCTCTATCCTTAAGAGCTCTATCTAGCTCTCTCTTGAATGTATTCAGAGAATTGGCCTCCACTGCCCTCTGAGGCAGAGAATTCCACAGATTCACAACTCTCTGACTAAAAAAGGTTTTTCCTCATCTCTGTTCTAAATGGCCAACCCCTTATTCTTAAACTGTGGCCCCTGGTTCTGGACTCCCCCAACATTGGCAACATGTTTCCTGCCTCCAACGTGTCCAACCCCTTAATAATTTCATACGTTTCGATAAGATCCCCTCTCATCCTTCTAAATTCCAGTGTATACAAACCTAGTCGCTCCAGTCTTTCAACATATGACAGTCCCGCCATTCCGGGAATTAACCTAGTAAACCTGCGCTGCACGCCCTCAATAGCAAGAATATCCTTCCTCAAATTTGGAGACCAAAACTGCACAAAGTACTCCAGGTGCGGTCTCACTTGGGCCCTGTCCAACTGCAGAAGGACCTCTTTGCTGCTATACTCGACTCCTCTTGTTATGAAGGCCAACATTCCATTGGCTTTCTTCACCTTAAGCCTTTGGCACTGACTCCATCCATATGCTCATCACCCCTCGCACCTATCCACCTATTTACTTGCTGGCTTTGTCCTGCGTGCCTCTGCCTCTTTTCACTCTCTTTCATCAGTCTGAGGGATGTTCCTGATCTGAGGTGTCATCTGTCCATTCCACTTGCGGTCAGGCAGATTGTGCCTGAACTGCTGAATGCCTCCAGCACTTTGTGTTTAGACATAGCCATGTTCCCCGGTTAAAGTCATTGCGGTTGGCTCCTGTTACGGGGAAAGTGGAGTTTAATATTGTGGCCGAGTCTCGCTACGTTATTAATCCTCCCCTTCCAAGTACTGTCGTTTTTGCAGTTGGTTTAAAATCTCAGATTTGGATACATCTGCATTGCCTCAATTTTCAATAGTCAATAGTCGTTTATTTGTCACATACACATAAATGTGTAGTGAAATGAAACATTACCCGCAGTTGAACAATAAGACCAATGAGAATAATCAATAAAAATGCAATAACACATACAATCACAACTAACACCAAACAAAAAAAACCATCCATCACGGTGAGTCTCCTCCAGTCCCTCCTCACTGTGATGGAAGGCCAGAATGTCTTTTCTCTTCCCTGCCGTCTTGTCCCGAGGTCAGGCTGTTGGAGTTGCCACGTTGGGGCGGTCGGGGCTCCCGACATTGAAGCCCCCGCTGGACGGCGAAAGGTCCACGGCCTATTTCAGGCCGCGCCGGACGGTGAAAGGTCCGCGGCGGGCCGACCCAAGCCCCGAGATTCGGGGTGGGCGAACACGCTGCCTCTGCTTTTTTCTAGCCCCTTTTCCTCTGAAGGATTGACCAATTCCAGTTGGTTTCCACCCAGTGTCTCCAAAGACCGGGTCATGTGCTGCTAGAAATATCTGCTGGGGTTAGACAGTCTCTTCCCAATTTGCCAATGTCGGCACGTCCTGGAGCAAACTTCTTCCCCATCATTGTTGTGGTTTGTATCTGATTTAATTCAAAGGATGTTTTCATTTAAAGTAGTGTCTGTGTCATGGGTGTGTTTTCACCAGATATTCTGAACACCCTGGATGCTCCTGTTGGTGTACAGGCTTTGATGCCCATGGTATACACCAGCAGGTGGCACAGTCACAGAACACTGTTTGTGTGAAGTGTTTGGTTTAACTGGGGTGTTGCTGCGCCAGTTGATCAAGTCAATGTATTCTGCTAAACTGTAGAATTCACTGCTGTAGTCACACCAAATGTTGCACCTCGTGTTGTGCCTCATGTATTTTGAAAGTATGTGTTAATGTTCCCTGGTTTTTTTGATGTGGAGGGGTCAGGGGAAACTTTTTTCAGTGTCTTACCTTGATTTCCAGATCGTATGTCCGGTCGCTCCGCGGCCTCGCATCATGGAGCTGGCGGCCTCGCTCGAGACTGACTTTGAGACTTCGACCAGGATCCGATCGCCCGGCGCGGTGAGCTCGGTCGCCCCGATGCGGAGGGCCCGACCGCCGGCTTTGGAAGCGAAGATCGGCCCGTCAACGGGAGGCTCGAGGCCCCCGACCGTGGGAGGACAAAGAAGGGAAGTGACGTTTCTCTTGTTACTTCCACCGCAGTGATGAATGCGGAGGAGTCACTGGGTGGATGTTCATGTGAAAACGTATTTTTTGTGTTCTATTGCTTTTTATTGGTATGACTAAGGCAAATGAAATTCCTCGTATGTTGCAAAACATACTTGGCTGAAAGCATGCTTATGATGGAAGGCAGCAACTCTACAGCTGCGCCACCATGCCACCCCATGCTTGATTCGTGAGTAAATAACTCGCGATGAAAGTAGATAAGTAAATAAGTGCTGGAGGAACATGGGGGGGTTTGACAACCTCTGAAGAAATGGACAGATGACTTATCGGGTCAGGGGCCTTCAGACTGGAATACGGGAGAAAGCTGGAAATGTGGTGGGGGTGGGGCACTGCCTGACAGGTAATGGGTGGATACAGGTGAGTGGGTGATGGGCAGATGGGTCGAGTAGGTGACAAAGGCTGAAGGTGAAAGTGATAAAACTTGTCTGACAAGGACAAGAGCTGTGAAATGTAAAGCCGGAGGAGGTGGGGCGGGAAGGTAAAGGGGAAATATGGGCCAAGTAGATGGGCGATGAGCGTACTGACGAGGGAAAGCCCCTCTTCCCCTTCACTCCCCACCCTGGTGTGAACATTCTCCACCACCTGACTGCCACATTAACGTCACTAACCCAAGTCTTTTCCTTTCCGATGTACGCTCAGTGCTCTCCTTATTTGGCATTTTGTCCCTTTCACAATAGACAATAGGTGCAGGAGGAGGCCATTCGGCCCTTCGAGCCAGCACCGCCATTGAAAGTGATCATGGCTGATCATTCTCAATCAGTACCCCGTTCCTGCTTCCTTCCCATACCCCTGACTCTCTATCCTTAAGAGCTCTATCTAGCTCTCTCTTGAATGTATTCAGAGAATTGGCCTCCACTGCCCTCTGAGGCAGAGAATTCCACAGATTCACAACTCTCTGAATAAAAAAGGTTTTTCCTCATCTCTGTTCTAAATGGCCAACCCCTTATTCTTAAACTGTGGCCCCTGGTTCTGGACTCCCCCAACATTGGCAACATGTTTCCTGCCTCCAACGTGTCCAACCCCTTAATAATTTCATACGTTTCGATAAGATCCCCTCTCATCCTTCTAAATTCCAGTGTATACAAACCTAGTCGCTCCAGTCTTTCAACATATGACAGTCCCGCCATTCCGGGAATTAACCTAGTAAACCTGCGCTGCACGCCCTCAATAGCAAGAATATCCTTCCTCAAATTTGGAGACCAAAACTGCACAAAGTACTCCAGGTGCGGTCTCACTTGGGCCCTGTCCAACTGCAGAAGGACCTCTTTGCTGCTATACTCGACTCCTCTTGTTATGAAGGCCAACATTCCATTGGCTTTCTTCACCTTAAGCCTTTGGCACTGACTCCATCCATATGCTCATCACCCCTCGCACCTATCCACCTATTTACTTGCTGGCTTTGTCCTGCGTGCCTCTGCCTCTTTTCACTCTCTTTCATCAGTCTGAGGGATGTTCCTGATCTGAGGTGTCATCTGTCCATTCCACTTGCGGTCAGGCAGATTGTGCCTGAACTGCTGAATGCCTCCAGCACTTTGTGTTTAGACATAGCCATGTTCCCCGGTTAAAGTCATTGCGGTTGGCTCCTGTTACGGGGAAAGTGGAGTTTAATATTGTGGCCGAGTCTCGCTACGTTATTAATCCTCCCCTTCCAAGTACTGTCGTTTTTGCAGTTGGTTTAAAATCTCAGATTTGGATACATCTGCATTGCCTCAATTTTCAATAGTCAATAGTCGTTTATTTGTCACATACACATAAATGTGTAGTGAAATGAAACATTACCCGCAGTTGAACAATAAGACCAATGAGAATAATCAATAAAAATGCAATAACACATACAATCACAACTAACACCAAACAAAAAAAACCATCCATCACGGTGAGTCTCCTCCAGTCCCTCCTCACTGTGATGGAAGGCCAGAATGTCTTTTCTCTTCCCTGCCGTCTTGTCCCGAGGTCAGGCTGTTGGAGTTGCCACGTTGGGGCGGTCGGGGCTCCCGACATTGAAGCCCCCGCTGGACGGCGAAAGGTCCACGGCCTATTTCAGGCCGCGCCGGACGGTGAAAGGTCCGCGGCGGGCCGACCCAAGCCCCGAGATTCGGGGCGGGCGAACACGCTGCCTCTGCTTTTTTCTAGCCCCTTTTCCTCTGAAGGATTGACCAATTCCAGTTGGTTTCCACCCAGTGTCTCCAAAGACCGGGTCATGTGCTGCTAGAAATATCTGCTGGGGTTAGACAGTCTCTTCCCAATTTGCCAATGTCGGCACGTCCTGGAGCAAACTTCTTCCCCATCATTGTTGTTGTGGTTTGTATCTGATTTAATTCAAAGGATGTTTTCATTTAAAGTAGTGTCTGTGTCATGGGTGTGTTTTCACCAGATATTCTGAACACCCTGGATGCTCCTGTTGGTGTACAGGCTTTGATGCCCATGGTATACACCAGCAGGTGGCACAGTCACAGAACACTGTGTGAAGTGTTTGGTTTAACTGGGGTGTTGCTGCGCCAGTTGATCAAGTCAATGTATTCTGCTAAACTGTAGAATTCACTGCTGTAGTCACACCAAATGTTACACCTCGTGTTGTGCCTCATGTATTTTGAAAGTATGTGTTAATGTTCCCTGGTTTTTTTGATGTGGAGGGGTCAGGGGAAACTTTTTTCAGTGTCTTACCTTGATTTCCAGATCGTATGTCCGGTCGCTCCGCGGCCTCGCATCATGGAGCTGGCGGCCTCGCTCGAGACTGACTTTGAGACTTCGACCAGGATCCGATCGCCCGGCGCGGTGAGCTCGGTCGCCCCGATGCGGAGGGCCCGACCGCCGGCTTTGGAAGCGAAGATCGGCCCATCAACGGGAGGCTCGAGGCCCCCGACCGTGGGAGGACAAAGAAGGGAAGTGACGTTTCTCTTGTTACTTCCACCGCAGTGATGAATGCGGAGGAGTCACTGGGTGGATGTTCATGTGAAAACGTATTTTTTGTGTTCTATTGCTTTTTATTGGTATGACTAAGGCAAATGAAATTCCTCGTATGTTGCAAAACATACTTGGCTGAAAGCATGCTTATGATGGAAGGCAGCAACTCTACAGCTGCGCCACCATGCCACCCCATGCTTGATTCGTGAGTAAATAACTCGCGATGAAAGTAGATAAGTAAATAAGTGCTGGAGGAACATGGGGGGGTTTGACAACCTCTGAAGAAATGGACAGATGACTTATCGGGTCAGGGGCCTTCAGACTGGAATACGGGAGAAAGCTGGAAATGTGGTGGGGGTGGGGCACTGCCTGACAGGTAATGGGTGGATACAGGTGAGTGGGTGATGGGCAGATGGGTCGAGTAGGTGACAAAGGCTGAAGGTGAAAGTGATAAAACTTGTCTGACAAGGACAAGAGCTGTGAAATGTAAAGCCGGAGGGAGGTGGGGCGGGAAGGTAAAGGGGAAATATGGGCCAAGTAGATGGGCGATGAGCGTACTGACGAGGGAAAGCCCCTCTTCCCCTTCACTCCCCACCCTGGTGTGAACATTCTCCACCACCTGACTGCCACATTAACCTCACTAACCCATGTCTTTTCCTTTCCGATGTACGCTCAGTGCTCTCCTTATTTGGCATTTTGTCCCTTTCACAATAGACAATAGGTGCAGGAGGAGGCCATTCGGCCCTTCGAGCCAGCACCGCCATTGAAAGTGATCATGGCTGATCATTCTCAATCAGTACCCCGTTCCTGCTTCCTTCCCATACCCCTGACTCTCTATCCTTAAGAGCTCTATCTAGCTCTCTCTTGAATGTATTCAGAGAATTGGCCTCCACTGCCCTCTGAGGCAGAGAATTCCACAGATTCACAACTCTCTGAATAAAAAAGGTTTTTCCTCATCTCTGTTCTAAATGGCCAACCCCTTATTCTTAAACTGTGGCCCCTGGTTCTGGACTCCCCCAACATTGGCAACATGTTTCCTGCCTCCAACGTGTCCAACCCCTTAATAATTTCATACGTTTCGATAAGATCCCCTCTCATCCTTCTAAATTCCAGTGTATACAAACCTAGTCGCTCCAGTCTTTCAACATATGACAGTCCCGCCATTCCGGGAATTAACCTAGTAAACCTGCGCTGCACGCCCTCAATAGCAAGAATATCCTTCCTCAAATTTGGAGACCAAAACTGCACAAAGTACTCCAGGTGCGGTCTCACTTGGGCCCTGTCCAACTGCAGAAGGACCTCTTTGCTGCTATACTCGACTCCTCTTGTTATGAAGGCCAACATTCCATTGGCTTTCTTCACCTTAAGCCTTTGGCACTGACTCCATCCATATGCTCATCACCCCTCGCACCTATCCACCTATTTACTTGCTGGCTTTGTCCTGCGTGCCTCTGCCTCTTTTCACTCTCTTTCATCAGTCTGAGGGATGTTCCTGATCTGAGGTGTCATCTGTCCATTCCACTTGCGGTCAGGCAGATTGTGCCTGAACTGCTGAATGCCTCCAGCACTTTGTGTTTAGACATAGCCATGTTCCCCGGTTAAAGTCATTGCGGTTGGCTCCTGTTACGGGGAAAGTGGAGTTTAATATTGTGGCCGAGTCTCGCTACGTTATTAATCCTCCCCTTCCAAGTACTGTCGTTTTTGCAGTTGGTTTAAAATCTCAGATTTGGATACATCTGCATTGCCTCAATTTTCAATAGTCAATAGTCGTTTATTTGTCACATACACATAAATGTGTAGTGAAATGAAACATTACCCGCAGTTGAACAATAAGACCAATGAGAATAATCAATAAAAATGCAATAACACATACAATCACAACTAACACCAAACAAAAAAAAACATCCATCACGGTGAGTCTCCTCCAGTCCCTCCTCACTGTGATGGAAGGCCAGAATGTCTTTTCTCTTCCCTGCCGTCTTGTCCCGAGGTCAGGCTGTTGGAGTTGCCACGTTGGGGCGGTCGGGGCTCCCGACATTGAAGCCCCCGCTGGACGGCGAAAGGTCCACGGCCTATTTCAGGCCGCGCCGGACGGTGAAAGGTCCGCGGCGGGCCGACCCAAGCCCCGAGATTCGGGGCGGGCGAACACGCTGCCTCTGCTTTTTTCTAGCCCCTTTTCCTCTGAAGGATTGACCAATTCCAGTTGGTTTCCACCCAGTGTCTCCAAAGACCGGGTCATGTGCTGCTAGAAATATCTGCTGGGGTTAGACAGTCTCTTCCCAATTTGCCAATGTCGGCACGTCCTGGAGCAAACTTCTTCCCCATCATTGTTGTTGTGGTTTGTATCTGATTTAATTCAAAGGATGTTTTCATTTAAAGTAGTGTCTGTGTCATGGGTGTGTTTTCACCAGATATTCTGAACACCCTGGATGCTCCTGTTGGTGTACAGGCTTTGATGCCCATGGTATACACCAGCAGGTGGCACAGTCACAGAACACTGTTTGTGTGAAGTGTTTGGTTTAACTGGGGTGTTGCTGCGCCAGTTGATCAAGTCAATGTATTCTGCTAAACTGTAGAATTCACTGCTGTAGTCACACCAAATGTTGCACCTCGTGTTGTGCCTCATGTATTTTGAAAGTATGTGTTAATGTTCCCTGGTTTTTTTGATGTGGAGGGGTCAGGGGAAACTTTTTTCAGTGTCTTACCTTGATTTCCAGATCGTATGTCCGGTCGCTCCGCGGCCTCGCATCATGGAGCTGGCGGCCTCGCTCGAGACTGACTTTGAGACTTCGACCAGGATCCGATCGCCCGGCGCGGTGAGCTCGGTCGCCCCGATGCGGAGGGCCCGACCGCCGGCTTTGGAAGCGAAGATCGGCCCGTCAACGGGAGGCTCGAGGCCCCCGACCGTGGGAGGACAAAGAAGGGAAGTGACGTTTCTCTTGTTACTTCCACCGCAGTGATGAATGCGGAGGAGTCACTGGGTGGATGTTCATGTGAAAACGTATTTTTTGTGTTCTATTGCTTTTTATTGGTATGACTAAGGCAAATGAAATTCCTCGTATGTTGCAAAACATACTTGGCTGAAAGCATGCTTATGATGGAAGGCAGCAACTCTACAGCTGCGCCACCATGCCACCCCATGCTTGATTCGTGAGTAAATAACTCGCGATGAAAGTAGATAAGTAAATAAGTGCTGGAGGAACATGGGGGGGTTTGACAACCTCTGAAGAAATGGACAGATGACTTATCGGGTCAGGGGCCTTCAGACTGGAATACGGGAGAAAGCTGGAAATGTGGTGGGGGTGGGGCACTGCCTGACAGGTAATGGGTGGATACAGGTGAGTGGGTGATGGGCAGATGGGTGGAGTAGGTGACAAAGGCTGAAGGTGAAAGTGATAAAACTTGTCTGACAAGGACAAGAGCTGTGAAATGTAAAGCCGGAGGAGGTGGGGCGGGAAGGTAAAGGGGAAATATGGGCCAAGTAGATGGGCGATGAGCGTACTGACGAGGGAAAGCCCCTCTTCCCCTTCACTCCCCACCCTGGTGTGAACATTCTCCACCACCTGACTGCCACATTAACGTCACTAACCCAAGTCTTTTCCTTTCCGATGTACGCTCAGTGCTCTCCTTATTTGGCATTTTGTCCCTTTCACAATAGACAATAGGTGCAGGAGGAGGCCATTCGGCCCTTCGAGCCAGCACCGCCATTGAAAGTGATCATGGCTGATCATTCTCAATCAGCACCCCGTTCCTGCTTCTTTCCCATACCCCTGACTCTCTATCCTTAAGAGCTCTATCTAGCTCTCTCTTGAATGTATTCAGAGAATTGGCCTCCACTGCCCTCTGAGGCAGAGAATTCCACAGATTCACAACTCTCTGACTAAAAAAGGTTTTTCCTCATCTCTGTTCTAAATGGCCAACCCCTTATTCTTAAACTGTGGCCCCTGGTTCTGGACTCCCCCAACATTGGCAACATGTTTCCTGCCTCCAACGTGTCCAACCCCTTAATAATTTCATACGTTTCGATAAGATCCCCTCTCATCCTTCTAAATTCCAGTGTATACAAACCTAGTCGCTCCAGTCTTTCAACATATGACAGTCCCGCCATTCCGGGAATTAACCTAGTAAACCTGCGCTGCACGCCCTCAATAGCAAGAATATCCTTCCTCAAATTTGGAGACCAAAACTGCACAAAGTACTCCAGGTGCGGTCTCACTTGGGCCCTGTCCAACTGCAGAAGGACCTCTTTGCTGCTATACTCGACTCCTCTTGTTATGAAGGCCAACGTTCCATTGGCTTTCTTCACCTTAAGCCTTTGGCACTGACTCCATCCATATGCTCATCACCCCTCGCACCTATCCACCTATTTACTTGCTGGCTTTGTCCTGCGTGCCTCTGCCTCTTTTCACTCTCTTTCATCAGTCTGAGGGATGTTCCTGATCTGAGGTGTCATCTGTCCATTCCACTTGCGGTCAGGCAGATTGTGCCTGAACTGCTGAATGCCTCCAGCACTTTGTGTTTAGACATAGCCATGTTCCCCGGTTAAAGTCATTGCGGTTGGCTCCTGTTACGGGGAAAGTGGAGTTTAATATTGTGGCCGAGTCTCGCTACGTTATTAATCCTCCCCTTCCAAGTACTGTCGTTTTTGCAGTTGGTTTAAAATCTCAGATTTGGATACATCTGCATTGCCTCAATTTTCAATAGTCAATAGTCGTTTATTTGTCACATACACATAAATGTGTAGTGAAATGAAACATTACCCGCAGTTGAACAATAAGACCAATGAGAATAATCAATAAAAATGCAATAACACATACAATCACAACTAACACCAAACAAAAAAAACCATCCATCACGGTGAGTCTCCTCCAGTCCCTCCTCACTGTGATGGAAGGCCAGAATGTCTTTTCTCTTCCCTGCCGTCTTGTCCCGAGGTCAGGCTGTTGGAGTTGCCACGTTGGGGCGGTCGGGGCTCCCGACATTGAAGCCCCCGCTGGACGGCGAAAGGTCCACGGCCTATTTCAGGCCGCGCCGGACGGTGAAAGGTCCGCGGCGGGCCGACCCAAGCCCCGAGATTCGGGGCGGGCGAACACGCTGCCTCTGCTTTTTTCTAGCCCCTTTTCCTCTGAAGGATTGACCAATTCCAGTTGGTTTCCACCCAGTGTCTCCAAAGACCGGGTCATGTGCTGCTAGAAATATCTGCTGGGGTTAGACAGTCTCTTCCCAATTTGCCAATGTCGGCACGTCCTGGAGCAAACTTCTTCCCCATCATTGTTGTTGTGGTTTGTATCTGATTTAATTCAAAGGATGTTTTCATTTAAAGTAGTGTCTGTGTCATGGGTGTGTTTTCACCAGATATTCTGAACACCCTGGATGCTCCTGTTGGTGTACAGGCTTTGATGCCCATGGTATACACCAGCAGGTGGCACAGTCACAGAACACTGTGTGAAGTGTTTGGTTTAACTGGGGTGTTGCTGCGCCAGTTGATCAAGTCAATGTATTCTGCTAAACTGTAGAATTCACTGCTGTAGTCACACCAAATGTTACACCTCGTGTTGTGCCTCATGTATTTTGAAAGTATGTGTTAATGTTCCCTGGTTTTTTTGATGTGGAGGGGTCAGGGGAAACTTTTTTCAGTGTCTTACCTTGATTTCCAGATCGTATGTCCGGTCGCTCCGCGGCCTCGCATCATGGAGCTGGCGGCCTCGCTCGAGACTGACTTTGAGACTTCGACCAGGATCCGATCGCCCGGCGCGGTGAGCTCGGTCGCCCCGATGCGGAGGGCCCGACCGCCGGCTTTGGAAGCGAAGATCGGCCCGTCAACGGGAGGCTCGAGGCCCCCGACCGTGGGAGGACAAAGAAGGGAAGTGACGTTTCTCTTGTTACTTCCACCGCAGTGATGAATGCGGAGGAGTCACTGGGTGGATGTTCATGTGAAAACGTATTTTTTGTGTTCTATTGCTTTTTATTGGTATGACTAAGGCAAATGAAATTCCTCGTATGTTGCAAAACATACTTGGCTGAAAGCATGCTTATGATGGAAGGCAGCAACTCTACAGCTGCGCCACCATGCCACCCCATGCTTGATTCGTGAGTAAATAACTCGCGATGAAAGTAGATAAGTAAATAAGTGCTGGAGGAACATGGGGGGGTTTGACAACCTCTGAAGAAATGGACAGATGACTTATCGGGTCAGGGGCCTTCAGACTGGAATACGGGAGAAAGCTGGAAATGTGGTGGGGGTGGGGCACTGCCTGACAGGTAATGGGTGGATACAGGTGAGTGGGTGATGGGCAGATGGGTGGAGTAGGTGACAAAGGCTGAAGGTGAAAGTGATAAAACTTGTCTGACAAGGACAAGAGCTGTGAAATGTAAAGCCGGAGGAGGTGGGGCGGGAAGGTAAAGGGGAAATATGGGCCAAGTAGATGGGCGATGAGCGTACTGACGAGGGAAAGCCCCTCTTCCCCTTCACTCCCCACCCTGGTGTGAACATTCTCCACCACCTGACTGCCACATTAACGTCACTAACCCAAGTCTTTTCCTTTCCGATGTACGCTCAGTGCTCTCCTTATTTGGCATTTTGTCCCTTTCACAATAGACAATAGGTGCAGGAGGAGGCCATTCGGCCCTTCGAGCCAGCACCGCCATTGAAAGTGATCATGGCTGATCATTCTCAATCAGCACCCCGTTCCTGCTTCTTTCCCATACCCCTGACTCTCTATCCTTAAGAGCTCTATCTAGCTCTCTCTTGAATGTATTCAGAGAATTGGCCTCCACTGCCCTCTGAGGCAGAGAATTCCACAGATTCACAACTCTCTGACTAAAAAAGGTTTTTCCTCATCTCTGTTCTAAATGGCCAACCCCTTATTCTTAAACTGTGGCCCCTGGTTCTGGACTCCCCCAACATTGGCAACATGTTTCCTGCCTCCAACGTGTCCAACCCCTTAATAATTTCATACGTTTCGATAAGATCCCCTCTCATCCTTCTAAATTCCAGTGTATACAAACCTAGTCGCTCCAGTCTTTCAACATATGACAGTCCCGCCATTCCGGGAATTAACCTAGTAAACCTGCGCTGCACGCCCTCAATAGCAAGAATATCCTTCCTCAAATTTGGAGACCAAAACTGCACAAAGTACTCCAGGTGCGGTCTCACTTGGGCCCTGTCCAACTGCAGAAGGACCTCTTTGCTGCTATACTCGACTCCTCTTGTTATGAAGGCCAACGTTCCATTGGCTTTCTTCACCTTAAGCCTTTGGCACTGACTCCATCCATATGCTCATCACCCCTCGCACCTATCCACCTATTTACTTGCTGGCTTTGTCCTGCGTGCCTCTGCCTCTTTTCACTCTCTTTCATCAGTCTGAGGGATGTTCCTGATCTGAGGTGTCATCTGTCCATTCCACTTGCGGTCAGGCAGATTGTGCCTGAACTGCTGAATGCCTCCAGCACTTTGTGTTTAGACATAGCCATGTTCCCCGGTTAAAGTCATTGCGGTTGGCTCCTGTTACGGGGAAAGTGGAGTTTAATATTGTGGCCGAGTCTCGCTACGTTATTAATCCTCCCCTTCCAAGTACTGTCGTTTTTGCAGTTGGTTTAAAATCTCAGATTTGGATACATCTGCATTGCCTCAATTTTCAATAGTCAATAGTCGTTTATTTGTCACATACACATAAATGTGTAGTGAAATGAAACATTACCCGCAGTTGAACAATAAGACCAATGAGAATAATCAATAAAAATGCAATAACACATACAATCACAACTAACACCAAACAAAAAAAACCATCCATCACGGTGAGTCTCCTCCAGTCCCTCCTCACTGTGATGGAAGGCCAGAATGTCTTTTCTCTTCCCTGCCGTCTTGTCCCGAGGTCAGGCTGTTGGAGTTGCCACGTTGGGGCGGTCGGGGCTCCCGACATTGAAGCCCCCGCTGGACGGCGAAAGGTCCACGGCCTATTTCAGGCCGCGCCGGACGGTGAAAGGTCCGCGGCGGGCCGACCCAAGCCCCGAGATTCGGGGCGGGCGAACACGCTGCCTCTGCTTTTTTCTAGCCCCTTTTCCTCTGAAGGATTGACCAATTCCAGTTGGTTTCCACCCAGTGTCTCCAAAGACCGGGTCATGTGCTGCTAGAAATATCTGCTGGGGTTAGACAGTCTCTTCCCAATTTGCCAATGTCGGCACGTCCTGGAGCAAACTTCTTCCCCATCATTGTTGTTGTGGTTTGTATCTGATTTAATTCAAAGGATGTTTTCATTTAAAGTAGTGTCTGTGTCATGGGTGTGTTTTCACCAGATATTCTGAACACCCTGGATGCTCCTGTTGGTGTACAGGCTTTGATGCCCATGGTATACACCAGCAGGTGGCACAGTCACAGAACACTGTGTGAAGTGTTTGGTTTAACTGGGGTGTTGCTGCGCCAGTTGATCAAGTCAATGTATTCTGCTAAACTGTAGAATTCACTGCTGTAGTCACACCAAATGTTACACCTCGTGTTGTGCCTCATGTATTTTGAAAGTATGTGTTAATGTTCCCTGGTTTTTTTGATGTGGAGGGGTCAGGGGAAACTTTTTTCAGTGTCTTACCTTGATTTCCAGATCGTATGTCCGGTCGCTCCGCGGCCTCGCATCATGGAGCTGGCGGCCTCGCTCGAGACTGACTTTGAGACTTCGACCAGGATCCGATCGCCCGGCGCGGTGAGCTCGGTCGCCCCGATGCGGAGGGCCCGACCGCCGGCTTTGGAAGCGAAGATCGGCCCGTCAACGGGAGGCTCGAGGCCCCCGACCGTGGGAGGACAAAGAAGGGAAGTGACGTTTCTCTTGTTACTTCCACCGCAGTGATGAATGCGGAGGAGTCACTGGGTGGATGTTCATGTGAAAACGTATTTTTTGTGTTCTATTGCTTTTTATTGGTATGACTAAGGCAAATGAAATTCCTCGTATGTTGCAAAACATACTTGGCTGAAAGCATGCTTATGATGGAAGGCAGCAACTCTACAGCTGCGCCACCATGCCACCCCATGCTTGATTCGTGAGTAAATAACTCGCGATGAAAGTAGATAAGTAAATAAGTGCTGGAGGAACATGGGGGGGTTTGACAACCTCTGAAGAAATGGACAGATGACTTATCGGGTCAGGGGCCTTCAGACTGGAATACGGGAGAAAGCTGGAAATGTGGTGGGGGTGGGGCACTGCCTGACAGGTAATGGGTGGATACAGGTGAGTGGGTGATGGGCAGATGGGTGGAGTAGGTGACAAAGGCTGAAGGTGAAAGTGATAAAACTTGTCTGACAAGGACAAGAGCTGTGAAATGTAAAGCCGGAGGAGATGGGGCGGGAAGGTAAAGGGGAAATATGGGCCAAGTAGATGGGCGATGAGCGTACTGACGAGGGAAAGCCCCTCTTCCCCTTCACTCCCCACCCTGGTGTGAACATTCTCCACCACCTGACTGCCACATTAACGTCACTAACCCAAGTCTTTTCCTTTCCGATGTACGCTCAGTGCTCTCCTTATTTGGCATTTTGTCCCTTTCACAATAGACAATAGGTGCAGGAGGAGGCCATTCGGCCCTTCGAGCCAGCACCGCCATTGAAAGTGATCATGGCTGATCATTCTCAATCAGCACCCCGTTCCTGCTTCTTTCCCATACCCCTGACTCTCTATCCTTAAGAGCTCTATCTAGCTCTCTCTTGAATGTATTCAGAGAATTGGCCTCCACTGCCCTCTGAGGCAGAGAATTCCACAGATTCACAACTCTCTGACTAAAAAAGGTTTTTCCTCATCTCTGTTCTAAATGGCCAACCCCTTATTCTTAAACTGTGGCCCCTGGTTCTGGACTCCCCCAACATTGGCAACATGTTTCCTGCCTCCAACGTGTCCAACCCCTTAATAATTTCATACGTTTCGATAAGATCCCCTCTCATCCTTCTAAATTCCAGTGTATACAAACCTAGTCGCTCCAGTCTTTCAACATATGACAGTCCCGCCATTCCGGGAATTAACCTAGTAAACCTGCGCTGCACGCCCTCAATAGCAAGAATATCCTTCCTCAAATTTGGAGACCAAAACTGCACAAAGTACTCCAGGTGCGGTCTCACTTGGGCCCTGTCCAACTGCAGAAGGACCTCTTTGCTGCTATACTCGACTCCTCTTGTTATGAAGGCCAACGTTCCATTGGCTTTCTTCACCTTAAGCCTTTGGCACTGACTCCATCCATATGCTCATCACCCCTCGCACCTATCCACCTATTTACTTGCTGGCTTTGTCCTGCGTGCCTCTGCCTCTTTTCACTCTCTTTCATCAGTCTGAGGGATGTTCCTGATCTGAGGTGTCATCTGTCCATTCCACTTGCGGTCAGGCAGATTGTGCCTGAACTGCTGAATGCCTCCAGCACTTTGTGTTTAGACATAGCCATGTTCCCCGGTTAAAGTCATTGCGGTTGGCTCCTGTTACGGGGAAAGTGGAGTTTAATATTGTGGCCGAGTCTCGCTACGTTATTAATCCTCCCCTTCCAAGTACTGTCGTTTTTGCAGTTGGTTTAAAATCTCAGATTTGGATACATCTGCATTGCCTCAATTTTCAATAGTCAATAGTCGTTTATTTGTCACATACACATAAATGTGTAGTGAAATGAAACATTACCCGCAGTTGAACAATAAGACCAATGAGAATAATCAATAAAAATGCAATAACACATACAATCACAACTAACACCAAACAAAAAAAACCATCCATCACGGTGAGTCTCCTCCAGTCCCTCCTCACTGTGATGGAAGGCCAGAATGTCTTTTCTCTTCCCTGCCGTCTTGTCCCGAGGTCAGGCTGTTGGAGTTGCCACGTTGGGGCGGTCGGGGCTCCCGACATTGAAGCCCCCGCTGGACGGCGAAAGGTCCACGGCCTATTTCAGGCCGCGCCGGACGGTGAAAGGTCCGCGGCGGGCCGACCCAAGCCCCGAGATTCGGGGCGGGCGAACACGCTGCCTCTGCTTTTTTCTAGCCCCTTTTCCTCTGAAGGATTGACCAATTCCAGTTGGTTTCCACCCAGTGTCTCCAAAGACCGGGTCATGTGCTGCTAGAAATATCTGCTGGGGTTAGACAGTCTCTTCCCAATTTGCCAATGTCGGCACGTCCTGGAGCAAACTTCTTCCCCATCATTGTTGTTGTGGTTTGTATCTGATTTAATTCAAAGGATGTTTTCATTTAAAGTAGTGTCTGTGTCATGGGTGTGTTTTCACCAGATATTCTGAACACCCTGGATGCTCCTGTTGGTGTACAGGCTTTGATGCCCATGGTATACACCAGCAGGTGGCACAGTCACAGAACACTGTGTGAAGTGTTTGGTTTAACTGGGGTGTTGCTGCGCCAGTTGATCAAGTCAATGTATTCTGCTAAACTGTAGAATTCACTGCTGTAGTCACACCAAATGTTACACCTCGTGTTGTGCCTCATGTATTTTGAAAGTATGTGTTAATGTTCCCTGGTTTTTTTGATGTGGAGGGGTCAGGGGAAACTTTTTTCAGTGTCTTACCTTGATTTCCAGATCGTATGTCCGGTCGCTCCGCGGCCTCGCATCATGGAGCTGGCGGCCTCGCTCGAGACTGACTTTGAGACTTCGACCAGGATCCGATCGCCCGGCGCGGTGAGCTCGGTCGCCCCGATGCGGAGGGCCCGACCGCCGGCTTTGGAAGCGAAGATCGGCCCGTCAACGGGAGGCTCGAGGCCCCCGACCGTGGGAGGACAAAGAAGGGAAGTGACGTTTCTCTTGTTACTTCCACCGCAGTGATGAATGCGGAGGAGTCACTGGGTGGATGTTCATGTGAAAACGTATTTTTTGTGTTCTATTGCTTTTTATTGGTATGACTAAGGCAAATGAAATTCCTCGTATGTTGCAAAACATACTTGGCTGAAAGCATGCTTATGATGGAAGGCAGCAACTCTACAGCTGCGCCACCATGCCACCCCATGCTTGATTCGTGAGTAAATAACTCGCGATGAAAGTAGATAAGTAAATAAGTGCTGGAGGAACATGGGGGGGTTTGACAACCTCTGAAGAAATGGACAGATGACTTATCGGGTCAGGGGCCTTCAGACTGGAATACGGGAGAAAGCTGGAAATGTGGTGGGGGTGGGGCACTGCCTGACAGGTAATGGGTGGATACAGGTGAGTGGGTGATGGGCAGATGGGTCGAGTAGGTGACAAAGGCTGAAGGTGAAAGTGATAAAACTTGTCTGACAAGGACAAGAGCTGTGAAATGTAAAGCCGGAGGAGGTGGGGCGGGAAGGTAAAGGGGAAATATGGGCCAAGTAGATGGGCGATGAGCGTACTGACGAGGGAAAGCCCCTCTTCCCCTTCACTCCCCACCCTGGTGTGAACATTCTCCACCACCTGACTGCCACATTAACGTCACTAACCCAAGTCTTTTCCTTTCCGATGTACGCTCAGTGCTCTCCTTATTTGGCATTTTGTCCCTTTCACAATAGACAATAGGTGCAGGAGGAGGCCATTCGGCCCTTCGAGCCAGCACCGCCATTGAAAGTGATCATGGCTGATCATTCTCAATCAGCACCCCGTTCCTGCTTCTTTCCCATACCCCTGACTCTCTATCCTTAAGAGCTCTATCTAGCTCTCTCTTGAATGTATTCAGAGAATTGGCCTCCACTGCCCTCTGAGGCAGAGAATTCCACAGATTCACAACTCTCTGACTAAAAAAGGTTTTTCCTCATCTCTGTTCTAAATGGCCAACCCCTTATTCTTAAACTGTGGCCCCTGGTTCTGGACTCCCCCAACATTGGCAACATGTTTCCTGCCTCCAACGTGTCCAACCCCTTAATAATTTCATACGTTTCGATAAGATCCCCTCTCATCCTTCTAAATTCCAGTGTATACAAACCTAGTCGCTCCAGTCTTTCAACATATGACAGTCCCGCCATTCCGGGAATTAACCTAGTAAACCTGCGCTGCACGCCCTCAATAGCAAGAATATCCTTCCTCAAATTTGGAGACCAAAACTGCACAAAGTACTCCAGGTGCGGTCTCACTTGGGCCCTGTCCAACTGCAGAAGGACCTCTTTGCTGCTATACTCGACTCCTCTTGTTATGAAGGCCAACATTCCATTGGCTTTCTTCACCTTAAGCCTTTGGCACTGACTCCATCCATATGCTCATCACCCCTCGCACCTATCCACCTATTTACTTGCTGGCTTTGTCCTGCGTGCCTCTGCCTCTTTTCACTCTCTTTCATCAGTCTGAGGGATGTTCCTGATCTGAGGTGTCATCTGTCCATTCCACTTGCGGTCAGGCAGATTGTGCCTGAACTGCTGAATGCCTCCAGCACTTTGTGTTTAGACATAGCCATGTTCCCCGGTTAAAGTCATTGCGGTTGGCTCCTGTTACGGGGAAAGTGGAGTTTAATATTGTGGCCGAGTCTCGCTACGTTATTAATCCTCCCCTTCCAAGTACTGTCGTTTTTGCAGTTGGTTTAAAATCTCAGATTTGGATACATCTGCATTGCCTCAATTTTCAATAGTCAATAGTCGTTTATTTGTCACATACACATAAATGTGTAGTGAAATGAAACATTACCCGCAGTTGAACAATAAGACCAATGAGAATAATCAATAAAAATGCAATAACACATACAATCACAACTAACACCAAACAAAAAAAACCATCCATCACGGTGAGTCTCCTCCAGTCCCTCCTCACTGTGATGGAAGGCCAGAATGTCTTTTCTCTTCCCTGCCGTCTTGTCCCGAGGTCAGGCTGTTGGAGTTGCCACGTTGGGGCGGTCGGGGCTCCCGACATTGAAGCCCCCGCTGGACGGCGAAAGGTCCACGGCCTATTTCAGGCCGCGCCGGACGGTGAAAGGTCCGCGGCGGGCCGACCCAAGCCCCGAGATTCGGGGCGGGCGAACACGCTGCCTCTGCTTTTTTCTAGCCCCTTTTCCTCTGAAGGATTGACCAATTCCAGTTGGTTTCCACCCAGTGTCTCCAAAGACCGGGTCATGTGCTGCTAGAAATATCTGCTGGGGTTAGACAGTCTCTTCCCAATTTGCCAATGTCGGCACGTCCTGGAGCAAACTTCTTCCCCATCATTGTTGTTGTGGTTTGTATCTGATTTAATTCAAAGGATGTTTTCATTTAAAGTAGTGTCTGTGTCATGGGTGTGTTTTCACCAGATATTCTGAACACCCTGGATGCTCCTGTTGGTGTACAGGCTTTGATGCCCATGGTATACACCAGCAGGTGGCACAGTCACAGAACACTGTGTGAAGTGTTTGGTTTAACTGGGGTGTTGCTGCGCCAGTTGATCAAGTCAATGTATTCTGCTAAACTGTAGAATTCACTGCTGTAGTCACACCAAATGTTACACCTCGTGTTGTGCCTCATGTATTTTGAAAGTATGTGTTAATGTTCCCTGGTTTTTTTGATGTGGAGGGGTCAGGGGAAACTTTTTTCAGTGTCTTACCTTGATTTCCAGATCGTATGTCCGGTCGCTCCGCGGCCTCGCATCATGGAGCTGGCGGCCTCGCTCGAGACTGACTTTGAGACTTCGACCAGGATCCGATCGCCCGGCGCGGTGAGCTCGGTCGCCCCGATGCGGAGGGCCCGACCGCCGGCTTTGGAAGCGAAGATCGGCCCGTCAACGGGAGGCTCGAGGCCCCCGACCGTGGGAGGACAAAGAAGGGAAGTGACGTTTCTCTTGTTACTTCCACCGCAGTGATGAATGCGGAGGAGTCACTGGGTGGATGTTCATGTGAAAACGTATTTTTTGTGTTCTATTGCTTTTTATTGGTATGACTAAGGCAAATGAAATTCCTCGTATGTTGCAAAACATACTTGGCTGAAAGCATGCTTATGATGGAAGGCAGCAACTCTACAGCTGCGCCACCATGCCACCCCATGCTTGATTCGTGAGTAAATAACTCGCGATGAAAGTAGATAAGTAAATAAGTGCTGGAGGAACATGGGGGGGTTTGACAACCTCTGAAGAAATGGACAGATGACTTATCGGGTCAGGGGCCTTCAGACTGGAATACGGGAGAAAGCTGGAAATGTGGTGGGGGTGGGGCACTGCCTGACAGGTAATGGGTGGATACAGGTGAGTGGGTGATGGGCAGATGGGTGGAGTAGGTGACAAAGGCTGAAGGTGAAAGTGATAAAACTTGTCTGACAAGGACAAGAGCTGTGAAATGTAAAGCCGGAGGAGATGGGGCGGGAAGGTAAAGGGGAAATATGGGCCAAGTAGATGGGCGATGAGCGTACTGACGAGGGAAAGCCCCTCTTCCCCTTCACTCCCCACCCTGGTGTGAACATTCTCCACCACCTGACTGCCACATTAACGTCACTAACCCAAGTCTTTTCCTTTCCGATGTACGCTCAGTGCTCTCCTTATTTGGCATTTTGTCCCTTTCACAATAGACAATAGGTGCAGGAGGAGGCCATTCGGCCCTTCGAGCCAGCACCGCCATTGAAAGTGATCATGGCTGATCATTCTCAATCAGCACCCCGTTCCTGCTTCTTTCCCATACCCCTGACTCTCTATCCTTAAGAGCTCTATCTAGCTCTCTCTTGAATGTATTCAGAGAATT
The DNA here is from genome assembly GCF_053455715.1 of Rhinoraja longicauda. NCBI lineage: Eukaryota > Metazoa > Chordata > Chondrichthyes > Rajiformes > Arhynchobatidae > Rhinoraja > Rhinoraja longicauda. The sequence continues at coordinate 403,054 of NW_027601307.1, forward strand.
GGCCACAGATTCACAACTCGCTGACTGAAAAAGGTTTTTCCTCATCTCTGTTCTAAATGGCCAACCCCTTATTCTTAAACTGTGGCCCCTGGTTCTGGACTCCCCCAACATTGGCAACATGTTTCCTGCCTCCAACGTGTCCAACCCCTTAATAATTTCATACGTTTCGATAAGATCCCCTCTCATCCTTCTAAATTCCAGTGTATACAAACCTAGTCGCTCCAGTCTTTCAACATATGACAGTCCCGCCATTCCGGGAATTAACCTAGTAAACCTGCGCTGCACGCCCTCAATAGCAAGAATATCCTTCCTCAAATTTGGAGACCAAAACTGCACAAAGTACTCCAGGTGCGGTCTCACTTGGGCCCTGTCCAACTGCAGAAGGACCTCTTTGCTGCTATACTCGACTCCTCTTGTTATGAAGGCCAACGTTCCATTGGCTTTCTTCACCTTAAGCCTTTGGCACTGACTCCATCCATATGCTCATCACCCCTCGCACCTATCCACCTATTTACTTGCTGGCTTTGTCCTGCGTGCCTCTGCCTCTTTTCACTCTCTTTCATCAGTCTGAGGGATGTTCCTGATCTGAGGTGTCATCTGTCCATTCCACTTGCGGTCAGGCAGATTGTGCCTGAACTGCTGAATGCCTCCAGCACTTTGTGTTTAGACATAGCCATGTTCCCCGGTTAAAGTCATTGCGGTTGGCTCCTGTTACGGGGAAAGTGGAGTTTAATATTGTGGCCGAGTCTCGCTACGTTATTAATCCTCCCCTTCCAAGTACTGTCGTTTTTGCAGTTGGTTTAAAATCTCAGATTTGGATACATCTGCATTGCCTCAATTTTCAATAGTCAATAGTCGTTTATTTGTCACATACACATAAATGTGTAGTGAAATGAAACATTACCCGCAGTTGAACAATAAGACCAATGAGAATAATCAATAAAAATGCAATAACACATACAATCACAACTAACACCAAACAAAAAAAACCATCCATCACGGTGAGTCTCCTCCAGTCCCTCCTCACTGTGATGGAAGGCCAGAATGTCTTTTCTCTTCCCTGCCGTCTTGTCCCGAGGTCAGGCTGTTGGAGTTGCCACGTTGGGGCGGTCGGGGCTCCCGACATTGAAGCCCCCGCTGGACGGCGAAAGGTCCACGGCCTATTTCAGGCCGCGCCGGACGGTGAAAGGTCCGCGGCGGGCCGACCCAAGCCCCGAGATTCGGGGCGGGCGAACACGCTGCCTCTGCTTTTTTCTAGCCCCTTTTCCTCTGAAGGATTGACCAATTCCAGTTGGTTTCCACCCAGTGTCTCCAAAGACCGGGTCATGTGCTGCTAGAAATATCTGCTGGGGTTAGACAGTCTCTTCCCAATTTGCCAATGTCGGCACGTCCTGGAGCAAACTTCTTCCCCATCATTGTTGTTGTGGTTTGTATCTGATTTAATTCAAAGGATGTTTTCATTTAAAGTAGTGTCTGTGTCATGGGTGTGTTTTCACCAGATATTCTGAACACCCTGGATGCTCCTGTTGGTGTACAGGCTTTGATGCCCATGGTATACACCAGCAGGTGGCACAGTCACAGAACACTGTGTGAAGTGTTTGGTTTAACTGGGGTGTTGCTGCGCCAGTTGATCAAGTCAATGTATTCTGCTAAACTGTAGAATTCACTGCTGTAGTCACACCAAATGTTACACCTCGTGTTGTGCCTCATGTATTTTGAAAGTATGTGTTAATGTTCCCTGGTTTTTTTGATGTGGAGGGGTCAGGGGAAACTTTTTTCAGTGTCTTACCTTGATTTCCAGATCGTATGTCCGGTCGCTCCGCGGCCTCGCATCATGGAGCTGGCGGCCTCGCTCGAGACTGACTTTGAGACTTCGACCAGGATCCGATCGCCCGGCGCGGTGAGCTCGGTCGCCCCGATGCGGAGGGCCCGACCGCCGGCTTTGGAAGCGAAGATCGGCCCGTCAACGGGAGGCTCGAGGCCCCCGACCGTGGGAGGACAAAGAAGGGAAGTGACGTTTCTCTTGTTACTTCCACCGCAGTGATGAATGCGGAGGAGTCACTGGGTGGATGTTCATGTGAAAACGTATTTTTTGTGTTCTATTGCTTTTTATTGGTATGACTAAGGCAAATGAAATTCCTCGTATGTTGCAAAACATACTTGGCTGAAAGCATGCTTATGATGGAAGGCAGCAACTCTACAGCTGCGCCACCATGCCACCCCATGCTTGATTCGTGAGTAAATAACTCGCGATGAAAGTAGATAAGTAAATAAGTGCTGGAGGAACATGGGGGGGTTTGACAACCTCTGAAGAAATGGACAGATGACTTATCGGGTCAGGGGCCTTCAGACTGGAATACGGGAGAAAGCTGGAAATGTGGTGGGGGTGGGGCACTGCCTGACAGGTAATGGGTGGATACAGGTGAGTGGGTGATGGGCAGATGGGTGGAGTAGGTGACAAAGGCTGAAGGTGAAAGTGATAAAACTTGTCTGACAAGGACAAGAGCTGTGAAATGTAAAGCCGGAGGAGATGGGGCGGGAAGGTAAAGGGGAAATATGGGCCAAGTAGATGGGCGATGAGCGTACTGACGAGGGAAAGCCCCTCTTCCCCTTCACTCCCCACCCTGGTGTGAACATTCTCCACCACCTGACTGCCACATTAACGTCACTAACCCAAGTCTTTTCCTTTCCGATGTACGCTCAGTGCTCTCCTTATTTGGCATTTTGTCCCTTTCACAATAGACAATAGGTGCAGGAGGAGGCCATTCGGCCCTTCGAGCCAGCACCGCCATTGAAAGTGATCATGGCTGATCATTCTCAATCAGCACCCCGTTCCTGCTTCTTTCCCATACCCCTGACTCTCTATCCTTAAGAGCTCTATCTAGCTCTCTCTTGAATGTATTCAGAGAATTGGCCTCCACTGCCCTCTGAGGCAGAGAATTCCACAGATTCACAACTCTCTGACTAAAAAAGGTTTTTCCTCATCTCTGTTCTAAATGGCCAACCCCTTATTCTTAAACTGTGGCCCCTGGTTCTGGACTCCCCCAACATTGGCAACATGTTTCCTGCCTCCAACGTGTCCAACCCCTTAATAATTTCATACGTTTCGATAAGATCCCCTCTCATCCTTCTAAATTCCAGTGTATACAAACCTAGTCGCTCCAGTCTTTCAACATATGACAGTCCCGCCATTCCGGGAATTAACCTAGTAAACCTGCGCTGCACGCCCTCAATAGCAAGAATATCCTTCCTCAAATTTGGAGACCAAAACTGCACAAAGTACTCCAGGTGCGGTCTCACTTGGGCCCTGTCCAACTGCAGAAGGACCTCTTTGCTGCTATACTCGACTCCTCTTGTTATGAAGGCCAACGTTCCATTGGCTTTCTTCACCTTAAGCCTTTGGCACTGACTCCATCCATATGCTCATCACCCCTCGCACCTATCCACCTATTTACTTGCTGGCTTTGTCCTGCGTGCCTCTGCCTCTTTTCACTCTCTTTCATCAGTCTGAGGGATGTTCCTGATCTGAGGTGTCATCTGTCCATTCCACTTGCGGTCAGGCAGATTGTGCCTGAACTGCTGAATGCCTCCAGCACTTTGTGTTTAGACATAGCCATGTTCCCCGGTTAAAGTCATTGCGGTTGGCTCCTGTTACGGGGAAAGTGGAGTTTAATATTGTGGCCGAGTCTCGCTACGTTATTAATCCTCCCCTTCCAAGTACTGTCGTTTTTGCAGTTGGTTTAAAATCTCAGATTTGGATACATCTGCATTGCCTCAATTTTCAATAGTCAATAGTCGTTTATTTGTCACATACACATAAATGTGTAGTGAAATGAAACATTACCCGCAGTTGAACAATAAGACCAATGAGAATAATCAATAAAAATGCAATAACACATACAATCACAACTAACACCAAACAAAAAAAACCATCCATCACGGTGAGTCTCCTCCAGTCCCTCCTCACTGTGATGGAAGGCCAGAATGTCTTTTCTCTTCCCTGCCGTCTTGTCCCGAGGTCAGGCTGTTGGAGTTGCCACGTTGGGGCGGTCGGGGCTCCCGACATTGAAGCCCCCGCTGGACGGCGAAAGGTCCACGGCCTATTTCAGGCCGCGCCGGACGGTGAAAGGTCCGCGGCGGGCCGACCCAAGCCCCGAGATTCGGGGCGGGCGAACACGCTGCCTCTGCTTTTTTCTAGCCCCTTTTCCTCTGAAGGATTGACCAATTCCAGTTGGTTTCCACCCAGTGTCTCCAAAGACCGGGTCATGTGCTGCTAGAAATATCTGCTGGGGTTAGACAGTCTCTTCCCAATTTGCCAATGTCGGCACGTCCTGGAGCAAACTTCTTCCCCATCATTGTTGTTGTGGTTTGTATCTGATTTAATTCAAAGGATGTTTTCATTTAAAGTAGTGTCTGTGTCATGGGTGTGTTTTCACCAGATATTCTGAACACCCTGGATGCTCCTGTTGGTGTACAGGCTTTGATGCCCATGGTATACACCAGCAGGTGGCACAGTCACAGAACACTGTTTGTGTGAAGTGTTTGGTTTAACTGGGGTGTTGCTGCGCCAGTTGATCAAGTCAATGTATTCTGCTAAACTGTAGAATTCACTGCTGTAGTCACACCAAATGTTACACCTCGTGTTGTGCCTCATGTATTTTGAAAGTATGTGTTAATGTTCCCTGGTTTTTTTGATGTGGAGGGGTCAGGGGAAACTTTTTTCAGTGTCTTACCTTGATTTCCAGATCGTATGTCCGGTCGCTCCGCGGCCTCGCATCATGGAGCTGGCGGCCTCGCTCGAGACTGACTTTGAGACTTCGACCAGGATCCGATCGCCCGGCGCGGTGAGCTCGGTCGCCCCGATGCGGAGGGCCCGACCGCCGGCTTTGGAAGCGAAGATCGGCCCGTCAACGGGAGGCTCGAGGCCCCCGACCGTGGGAGGACAAAGAAGGGAAGTGACGTTTCTCTTGTTACTTCCACCGCAGTGATGAATGCGGAGGAGTCACTGGGTGGATGTTCATGTGAAAACGTATTTTTTGTGTTCTATTGCTTTTTATTGGTATGACTAAGGCAAATGAAATTCCTCGTATGTTGCAAAACATACTTGGCTGAAAGCATGCTTATGATGGAAGGCAGCAACTCTACAGCTGCGCCACCATGCCACCCCATGCTTGATTCGTGAGTAAATAACTCGCGATGAAAGTAGATAAGTAAATAAGTGCTGGAGGAACATGGGGGGGTTTGACAACCTCTGAAGAAATGGACAGATGACTTATCGGGTCAGGGGCCTTCAGACTGGAATACGGGAGAAAGCTGGAAATGTGGTGGGGGTGGGGCACTGCCTGACAGGTAATGGGTGGATACAGGTGAGTGGGTGATGGGCAGATGGGTCGAGTAGGTGACAAAGGCTGAAGGTGAAAGTGATAAAACTTGTCTGACAAGGACAAGAGCTGTGAAATGTAAAGCCGGAGGAGGTGGGGCGGGAAGGTAAAGGGGAAATATGGGCCAAGTAGATGGGCGATGAGCGTACTGACGAGGGAAAGCCCCTCTTCCCCTTCACTCCCCACCCTGGTGTGAACATTCTCCACCACCTGACTGCCACATTAACGTCACTAACCCAAGTCTTTTCCTTTCCGATGTACGCTCAGTGCTCTCCTTATTTGGCATTTTGTCCCTTTCACAATAGACAATAGGTGCAGGAGGAGGCCATTCGGCCCTTCGAGCCAGCACCGCCATTGAAAGTGATCATGGCTGATCATTCTCAATCAGCACCCCGTTCCTGCTTCTTTCCCATACCCCTGACTCTCTATCCTTAAGAGCTCTATCTAGCTCTCTCTTGAATGTATTCAGAGAATTGGCCTCCACTGCCCTCTGAGGCAGAGAATTCCACAGATTCACAACTCTCTGACTAAAAAAGGTTTTTCCTCATCTCTGTTCTAAATGGCCAACCCCTTATTCTTAAACTGTGGCCCCTGGTTCTGGACTCCCCCAACATTGGCAACATGTTTCCTGCCTCCAACGTGTCCAACCCCTTAATAATTTCATACGTTTCGATAAGATCCCCTCTCATCCTTCTAAATTCCAGTGTATACAAACCTAGTCGCTCCAGTCTTTCAACATATGACAGTCCCGCCATTCCGGGAATTAACCTAGTAAACCTGCGCTGCACGCCCTCAATAGCAAGAATATCCTTCCTCAAATTTGGAGACCAAAACTGCACAAAGTACTCCAGGTGCGGTCTCACTTGGGCCCTGTCCAACTGCAGAAGGACCTCTTTGCTGCTATACTCGACTCCTCTTGTTATGAAGGCCAACATTCCATTGGCTTTCTTCACCTTAAGCCTTTGGCACTGACTCCATCCATATGCTCATCACCCCTCGCACCTATCCACCTATTTACTTGCTGGCTTTGTCCTGCGTGCCTCTGCCTCTTTTCACTCTCTTTCATCAGTCTGAGGGATGTTCCTGATCTGAGGTGTCATCTGTCCATTCCACTTGCGGTCAGGCAGATTGTGCCTGAACTGCTGAATGCCTCCAGCACTTTGTGTTTAGACATAGCCATGTTCCCCGGTTAAAGTCATTGCGGTTGGCTCCTGTTACGGGGAAAGTGGAGTTTAATATTGTGGCCGAGTCTCGCTACGTTATTAATCCTCCCCTTCCAAGTACTGTCGTTTTTGCAGTTGGTTTAAAATCTCAGATTTGGATACATCTGCATTGCCTCAATTTTCAATAGTCAATAGTCGTTTATTTGTCACATACACATAAATGTGTAGTGAAATGAAACATTACCCGCAGTTGAACAATAAGACCAATGAGAATAATCAATAAAAATGCAATAACACATACAATCACAACTAACACCAAACAAAAAAAACCATCCATCACGGTGAGTCTCCTCCAGTCCCTCCTCACTGTGATGGAAGGCCAGAATGTCTTTTCTCTTCCCTGCCGTCTTGTCCCGAGGTCAGGCTGTTGGAGTTGCCACGTTGGGGCGGTCGGGGCTCCCGACATTGAAGCCCCCGCTGGACGGCGAAAGGTCCACGGCCTATTTCAGGCCGCGCCGGACGGTGAAAGGTCCGCGGCGGGCCGACCCAAGCCCCGAGATTCGGGGCGGGCGAACACGCTGCCTCTGCTTTTTTCTAGCCCCTTTTCCTCTGAAGGATTGACCAATTCCAGTTGGTTTCCACCCAGTGTCTCCAAAGACCGGGTCATGTGCTGCTAGAAATATCTGCTGGGGTTAGACAGTCTCTTCCCAATTTGCCAATGTCGGCACGTCCTGGAGCAAACTTCTTCCCCATCATTGTTGTTGTGGTTTGTATCTGATTTAATTCAAAGGATGTTTTCATTTAAAGTAGTGTCTGTGTCATGGGTGTGTTTTCACCAGATATTCTGAACACCCTGGATGCTCCTGTTGGTGTACAGGCTTTGATGCCCATGGTATACACCAGCAGGTGGCACAGTCACAGAACACTGTGTGAAGTGTTTGGTTTAACTGGGGTGTTGCTGCGCCAGTTGATCAAGTCAATGTATTCTGCTAAACTGTAGAATTCACTGCTGTAGTCACACCAAATGTTACACCTCGTGTTGTGCCTCATGTATTTTGAAAGTATGTGTTAATGTTCCCTGGTTTTTTTGATGTGGAGGGGTCAGGGGAAACTTTTTTCAGTGTCTTACCTTGATTTCCAGATCGTATGTCCGGTCGCTCCGCGGCCTCGCATCATGGAGCTGGCGGCCTCGCTCGAGACTGACTTTGAGACTTCGACCAGGATCCGATCGCCCGGCGCGGTGAGCTCGGTCGCCCCGATGCGGAGGGCCCGACCGCCGGCTTTGGAAGCGAAGATCGGCCCGTCAACGGGAGGCTCGAGGCCCCCGACCGTGGGAGGACAAAGAAGGGAAGTGACGTTTCTCTTGTTACTTCCACCGCAGTGATGAATGCGGAGGAGTCACTGGGTGGATGTTCATGTGAAAACGTATTTTTTGTGTTCTATTGCTTTTTATTGGTATGACTAAGGCAAATGAAATTCCTCGTATGTTGCAAAACATACTTGGCTGAAAGCATGCTTATGATGGAAGGCAGCAACTCTACAGCTGCGCCACCATGCCACCCCATGCTTGATTCGTGAGTAAATAACTCGCGATGAAAGTAGATAAGTAAATAAGTGCTGGAGGAACATGGGGGGGTTTGACAACCTCTGAAGAAATGGACAGATGACTTATCGGGTCAGGGGCCTTCAGACTGGAATACGGGAGAAAGCTGGAAATGTGGTGGGGGTGGGGCACTGCCTGACAGGTAATGGGTGGATACAGGTGAGTGGGTGATGGGCAGATGGGTGGAGTAGGTGACAAAGGCTGAAGGTGAAAGTGATAAAACTTGTCTGACAAGGACAAGAGCTGTGAAATGTAAAGCCGGAGGAGATGGGGCGGGAAGGTAAAGGGGAAATATGGGCCAAGTAGATGGGCGATGAGCGTACTGACGAGGGAAAGCCCCTCTTCCCCTTCACTCCCCACCCTGGTGTGAACATTCTCCACCACCTGACTGCCACATTAACGTCACTAACCCAAGTCTTTTCCTTTCCGATGTACGCTCAGTGCTCTCCTTATTTGGCATTTTGTCCCTTTCACAATAGACAATAGGTGCAGGAGGAGGCCATTCGGCCCTTCGAGCCAGCACCGCCATTGAAAGTGATCATGGCTGATCATTCTCAATCAGCACCCCGTTCCTGCTTCTTTCCCATACCCCTGACTCTCTATCCTTAAGAGCTCTATCTAGCTCTCTCTTGAATGTATTCAGAGAATTGGCCACAGATTCACAACTCGCTGACTGAAAAAGGTTTTTCCTCATCTCTGTTCTAAATGGCCAACCCCTTATTCTTAAACTGTGGCCCCTGGTTCTGGACTCCCCCAACATTGGCAACATGTTTCCTGCCTCCAACGTGTCCAACCCCTTAATAATTTCATACGTTTCGATAAGATCCCCTCTCATCCTTCTAAATTCCAGTGTATACAAACCTAGTCGCTCCAGTCTTTCAACATATGACAGTCCCGCCATTCCGGGAATTAACCTAGTAAACCTGCGCTGCACGCCCTCAATAGCAAGAATATCCTTCCTCAAATTTGGAGACCAAAACTGCACAAAGTACTCCAGGTGCGGTCTCACTTGGGCCCTGTCCAACTGCAGAAGGACCTCTTTGCTGCTATACTCGACTCCTCTTGTTATGAAGGCCAACGTTCCATTGGCTTTCTTCACCTTAAGCCTTTGGCACTGACTCCATCCATATGCTCATCACCCCTCGCACCTATCCACCTATTTACTTGCTGGCTTTGTCCTGCGTGCCTCTGCCTCTTTTCACTCTCTTTCATCAGTCTGAGGGATGTTCCTGATCTGAGGTGTCATCTGTCCATTCCACTTGCGGTCAGGCAGATTGTGCCTGAACTGCTGAATGCCTCCAGCACTTTGTGTTTAGACATAGCCATGTTCCCCGGTTAAAGTCATTGCGGTTGGCTCCTGTTACGGGGAAAGTGGAGTTTAATATTGTGGCCGAGTCTCGCTACGTTATTAATCCTCCCCTTCCAAGTACTGTCGTTTTTGCAGTTGGTTTAAAATCTCAGATTTGGATACATCTGCATTGCCTCAATTTTCAATAGTCAATAGTCGTTTATTTGTCACATACACATAAATGTGTAGTGAAATGAAACATTACCCGCAGTTGAACAATAAGACCAATGAGAATAATCAATAAAAATGCAATAACACATACAATCACAACTAACACCAAACAAAAAAAACCATCCATCACGGTGAGTCTCCTCCAGTCCCTCCTCACTGTGATGGAAGGCCAGAATGTCTTTTCTCTTCCCTGCCGTCTTGTCCCGAGGTCAGGCTGTTGGAGTTGCCACGTTGGGGCGGTCGGGGCTCCCGACATTGAAGCCCCCGCTGGACGGCGAAAGGTCCACGGCCTATTTCAGGCCGCGCCGGACGGTGAAAGGTCCGCGGCGGGCCGACCCAAGCCCCGAGATTCGGGGCGGGCGAACACGCTGCCTCTGCTTTTTTCTAGCCCCTTTTCCTCTGAAGGATTGACCAATTCCAGTTGGTTTCCACCCAGTGTCTCCAAAGACCGGGTCATGTGCTGCTAGAAATATCTGCTGGGGTTAGACAGTCTCTTCCCAATTTGCCAATGTCGGCACGTCCTGGAGCAAACTTCTTCCCCATCATTGTTGTTGTGGTTTGTATCTGATTTAATTCAAAGGATGTTTTCATTTAAAGTAGTGTCTGTGTCATGGGTGTGTTTTCACCAGATATTCTGAACACCCTGGATGCTCCTGTTGGTGTACAGGCTTTGATGCCCATGGTATACACCAGCAGGTGGCACAGTCACAGAACACTGTGTGAAGTGTTTGGTTTAACTGGGGTGTTGCTGCGCCAGTTGATCAAGTCAATGTATTCTGCTAAACTGTAGAATTCACTGCTGTAGTCACACCAAATGTTACACCTCGTGTTGTGCCTCATGTATTTTGAAAGTATGTGTTAATGTTCCCTGGTTTTTTTGATGTGGAGGGGTCAGGGGAAACTTTTTTCAGTGTCTTACCTTGATTTCCAGATCGTATGTCCGGTCGCTCCGCGGCCTCGCATCATGGAGCTGGCGGCCTCGCTCGAGACTGACTTTGAGACTTCGACCAGGATCCGATCGCCCGGCGCGGTGAGCTCGGTCGCCCCGATGCGGAGGGCCCGACCGCCGGCTTTGGAAGCGAAGATCGGCCCGTCAACGGGAGGCTCGAGGCCCCCGACCGTGGGAGGACAAAGAAGGGAAGTGACGTTTCTCTTGTTACTTCCACCGCAGTGATGAATGCGGAGGAGTCACTGGGTGGATGTTCATGTGAAAACGTATTTTTTGTGTTCTATTGCTTTTTATTGGTATGACTAAGGCAAATGAAATTCCTCGTATGTTGCAAAACATACTTGGCTGAAAGCATGCTTATGATGGAAGGCAGCAACTCTACAGCTGCGCCACCATGCCACCCCATGCTTGATTCGTGAGTAAATAACTCGCGATGAAAGTAGATAAGTAAATAAGTGCTGGAGGAACATGGGGGGGTTTGACAACCTCTGAAGAAATGGACAGATGACTTATCGGGTCAGGGGCCTTCAGACTGGAATACGGGAGAAAGCTGGAAATGTGGTGGGGGTGGGGCACTGCCTGACAGGTAATGGGTGGATACAGGTGAGTGGGTGATGGGCAGATGGGTCGAGTAGGTGACAAAGGCTGAAGGTGAAAGTGATAAAACTTGTCTGACAAGGACAAGAGCTGTGAAATGTAAAGCCGGAGGAGGTGGGGCGGGAAGGTAAAGGGGAAATATGGGCCAAGTAGATGGGCGATGAGCGTACTGACGAGGGAAAGCCCCTCTTCCCCTTCACTCCCCACCCTGGTGTGAACATTCTCCACCACCTGACTGCCACATTAACGTCACTAACCCAAGTCTTTTCCTTTCCGATGTACGCTCAGTGCTCTCCTTATTTGGCATTTTGTCCCTTTCACAATAGACAATAGGTGCAGGAGGAGGCCATTCGGCCCTTCGAGCCAGCACCGCCATTGAAAGTGATCATGGCTGATCATTCTCAATCAGTACCCCGTTCCTGCTTCCTTCCCATACCCCTGACTCTCTATCCTTAAGAGCTCTATCTAGCTCTCTCTTGAATGTATTCAGAGAATTGGCCTCCACTGCCCTCTGAGGCAGAGAATTCCACAGATTCACAACTCTCTGAATAAAAAAGGTTTTTCCTCATCTCTGTTCTAAATGGCCAACCCCTTATTCTTAAACTGTGGCCCCTGGTTCTGGACTCCCCCAACATTGGCAACATGTTTCCTGCCTCCAACGTGTCCAACCCCTTAATAATTTCATACGTTTCGATAAGATCCCCTCTCATCCTTCTAAATTCCAGTGTATACAAACCTAGTCGCTCCAGTCTTTCAACATATGACAGTCCCGCCATTCCGGGAATTAACCTAGTAAACCTGCGCTGCACGCCCTCAATAGCAAGAATATCCTTCCTCAAATTTGGAGACCAAAACTGCACAAAGTACTCCAGGTGCGGTCTCACTTGGGCCCTGTCCAACTGCAGAAGGACCTCTTTGCTGCTATACTCGACTCCTCTTGTTATGAAGGCCAACGTTCCATTGGCTTTCTTCACCTTAAGCCTTTGGCACTGACTCCATCCATATGCTCATCACCCCTCGCACCTATCCACCTATTTACTTGCTGGCTTTGTCCTGCGTGCCTCTGCCTCTTTTCACTCTCTTTCATCAGTCTGAGGGATGTTCCTGATCTGAGGTGTCATCTGTCCATTCCACTTGCGGTCAGGCAGATTGTGCCTGAACTGCTGAATGCCTCCAGCACTTTGTGTTTAGACATAGCCATGTTCCCCGGTTAAAGTCATTGCGGTTGGCTCCTGTTACGGGGAAAGTGGAGTTTAATATTGTGGCCGAGTCTCGCTACGTTATTAATCCTCCCCTTCCAAGTACTGTCGTTTTTGCAGTTGGTTTAAAATCTCAGATTTGGATACATCTGCATTGCCTCAATTTTCAATAGTCAATAGTCGTTTATTTGTCACATACACATAAATGTGTAGTGAAATGAAACATTACCCGCAGTTGAACAATAAGACCAATGAGAATAATCAATAAAAATGCAATAACACATACAATCACAACTAACACCAAACAAAAAAAACCATCCATCACGGTGAGTCTCCTCCAGTCCCTCCTCACTGTGATGGAAGGCCAGAATGTCTTTTCTCTTCCCTGCCGTCTTGTCCCGAGGTCAGGCTGTTGGAGTTGCCACGTTGGGGCGGTCGGGGCTCCCGACATTGAAGCCCCCGCTGGACGGCGAAAGGTCCACGGCCTATTTCAGGCCGCGCCGGACGGTGAAAGGTCCGCGGCGGGCCGACCCAAGCCCCGAGATTCGGGGCGGGCGAACACGCTGCCTCTGCTTTTTTCTAGCCCCTTTTCCTCTGAAGGATTGACCAATTCCAGTTGGTTTCCACCCAGTGTCTCCAAAGACCGGGTCATGTGCTGCTAGAAATATCTGCTGGGGTTAGACAGTCTCTTCACAATTTGCCAATGTCGGCACGTCCTGGAGCAAACTTCTTCCCCATCATTGTTGTGGTTTGTATCTGATTTAATTCAAAGGATGTTTTCATTTAAAGTAGTGTCTGTGTCATGGGTGTGTTTTCACCAGATATTCTGAACACCCTGGATGCTCCTGTTGGTGTACAGGCTTTGATGCTCATGTTATACAGTAGCATTTAAATGTTGTTACTCTGTTTTAAAATTTGCATCTCTGTTCTAAATGTTTCTCGGTTTTATATTTCCAGTTTAAAATGCAGTGTCTCTTTTGTAAATTTTGCATCTTGGTTTTACGTTTTGCTTCTCTGTTTTAAATGTTTCTTGGTTTTAAATTTCCTGTCTGCAAATGTCTCTGTTTTAAATTTCGTTACTGTGTTTTAAATTTGGGGTCTCGGTTTTAAATTTGGGGTTTTGTTTTTAAAATTCGGGTGTTGGTTTTACATGTTGCTGCTTGGTTTTAAATGTCGCGGCTTGTTTTTAAAATTTGTGGCTTGATTTTATATATTGTGGCTCGGGTTTAAATTTTGCAGCTCGCTTCTAAATGTTTCTAAGTCTCAAATTACCTGTATCCAAATGTCGCGTGTTGGGTTTAAATGTTTCTTGGTTTTAAATTTGTGGTCTCGGTTTAAAATTTCGTGTATTGGTTTAAAATTTTGGGTCTCAGATTTCAATTTCGGGGCTCTGTTTTCAATTTTAGGCCCTTGGTTTTCAATTTCGGGGCTCGGTTTTCAATTTTGGGCCTTGGTTTTCAATTTCGGGGCTTGGTTTCATATGTAGTGTCTCAGTGTTGTGAGACAAATGAGAATTGCAATTTACTTAAACTGGCTGCAGTAGCAGGAATAGCAGCATAGCAGCAAGCAGTAGCAGCCAGCAGCAACAGTAGTAGCAGCAGCAGCACCAAGCTGTGTTGTTTGGGAAGTATTGTGTGGTGATAGTAAGGAGTAAGACCTGTGCGATCTTCTGGACAAGTTTTGATTGCCTAGCTTGGGGTCGGAGAGGAATTTTCTGGATTTTTTTTTCCCAAATTGGCCTGGTTTTTAATCTGGTTTTTCGCCTCTCCCAGGAGATCACTCCGTCCTTTTGGGTGGGCGGTTGGAGCGGTTGGAGCAGCGGCCGGGCGGTAGGTTTACAAACCAAGCACGGGGGCTTTGTTTGGGGAGTATGAGTGCCAGGGCAGTTTATTGTTCTGGGTGTCGGATGTGGGGAATCTGGGAGTCTGATAGTCTTCCAGACATCCACATCTGCGCCAGGTGTGACGAGATGGGGCTCCTAAGGGACCGTTTTAGGAACCTGGAGCGGCAGATTGATGACCTCCGTCTGGTCAGGGAGAGTGAGGAGGTTATGGAGAGGAGTTACAGACAGGTGGTCACTCCAAGACCATGGGAGGTAGACACGTGGGTCACGGTTAGGGGGGGCAAGGAGCAGAGGCAGGGACTAGAGAGTACCCCGGTGGCTGTACCCCTTGGAAATATCTACTCTGTTTAAGTACTGTTGGGGGGGACAGCCTACCTGGGGGGGCAGCGACGGTGCCTGGGCCTCTGGCAGGGAGTCCGGCCCTGTTGATCAGAAGGGTAGGGAAAGGAAGAGGAGAGCGATGGTAATAGAGGACTCTATAGTGAGGGGGTCAGATAGGCGATTCTGTGGACGCAGTCGGGAGACCCGGATGGTGGTTTGCCTCCCTGGTGCCGGTGTTTGGGATGTGTCTGAGCGTGTCCAGGATATCCTGAAAGGGGAGGGAGAGGAGCCAGAGGTCGTGGTACATATAGGTACCAACAATATAGGTAGGATAAGGGAAGAGGTCCTGAAAGGAGAATTTAGGAGGCTAGGAAGAGAGTTAAAAAAAGGACATCCAAAGCAATAATCTCAGGCTTACTGCCTGTGCCACGTGATAGTGAGAATAGGAATGGAGTGAGGTGGAGGATAAATACGTGGCTGAGGAACTGGTGCAGCGAGCAGCGATTCAAGTTTCTGGATCATTGGGACCTCTTCTGGGGAAAGTATGACCTGTACAAAAAGGACGGGTTGCATCTGAACCTGAGAGGAACCAATATCCTGGCGGGGAGATTTGCTAAGGTAATTGCGGAGACTTTAAACTAGTACAGTTGGGGGGAGGGAATCAAACACAGATAGCTAATAGGCAGTGTGTGAGGCAGGAGGCAGAAAAGGGAAACACTCAGACCCAATATGTAGGAGAGAAAGAAGTGAAAAGAAATAAACTCAGAATAAGAAATGATGGGTCCCTTAAATGTGTATATTTTAATGCTAGGAACATTGTAGGAAAGGTGGATGAGCTTGGAGCTTGGATTGACATGTGGAAGTATGATGTGGCGATCAGTGAAACATGGTTGCAGGAGGGTTGCGATTGGCAATGAAATATTCCAGGATTTGATTGTTTCAGATGTGATACAATTGGAGGGGCAAGAGGTGGGGGTGTTGCATTGCTTGTCAGGGAGGATATCACAGAAGTGCTTTGGCATGACAGACTAGAAGGCTCGATTAGGGAGGCTTTTTGGGTGGAACTGAGAAATGAGAAAGTTTAGGAACACTTATAGGGGTGTTTAATAGACCGCCAAATAGGGAATGAGAATTGGAAGAGCAAATATGTAAGGAGATAGCAGATATTAGTAGTAAGCACAGAGTAGTGATTGTGGGTGATTTCAATTTTCCGTACATAGACTGGGAATCACATTCTGTTAAAGGACTGGATGGTTTGGAGTTTGTAAAATGTGTGCAGGATAGTTTTTTGCAGCAATACGTAGAGGTACCTACCAGAGAAGGGGCAGTGTTGGACCTCCTGTTAGGAAATGAGACGGGTCAGGTGACGGAGGTATGTGTTGAGGAGCACTTTGGGTCTAGTGATCACAATGCCATTAGTTTTAATGTAATTATGGAGAAGGTCAAATGTGGACCAAGGGTTGAGATTTTGGATTGGAGAAAGGCTAATTTTGAGGAGATGAGAAAGGATTTAAAAGGAGTGAAATGGAACTTTTTGTTTTATGAAAAGGATATAATAGAGAAATGGAGGATATTTAAAGGTGAACTTTAGAGAGTACAGAGTCTTTATCTCCCTGTTCGGTGGAAAGGAAAGAATAATAATTTGAAAGAGCCGTGGTTTTCCAGGGAAATTGGACACTTGTTTCGGAAAAAGAGGGAGATATACAATAAATATAAGCGGCAGGGAGTAAATGAGGTTCTTGAGGAATATAAAGAATGTAAAAGGAATCTTAAGAAGGAAATTAGAAAAGCGAAAAAAAGATATGAGGCTGCTTTGGCAAGTAATGTAAAAGTAAACCGCAAGGGGTTTTACAGATTTGTCAATAGCAAAAGGATAGCGAGGGATAAAATTGGGACAGCTATGTGCTGAGCCGGAAGAAATGGTGGAGATATTAAACAATTTCTTTTCTTCGGTATTAACGGAGGAGAAGGATATTGAATTATGTGAGGTAAGCGAAACAAGTAGAGTAGTGATGGAAATTATGAGGATTAAAGAAGAGGATGTTTGGACACTTTTGAAAAATATAAAAGTGGATATGTCTCCAGGTCCTGATAGGATATTCCCTAGGACATTGAGGAAAGTTAGTGCAGAAGTAGCAGGGGCTATGACGGAAATATTTCAAACGTCATTAAAAACGGGGATGGTGCCGGAAGATTGGCGCATTGCGCATGTTGTGCCTTTGTTTAAAAAAGGTTCTAAAAGTAAACCTAGCAATTATAGACCTGTTAGTTTGACATCTGTGGTGGGAAAATTAATGCAAAAGATACTTAGGGACAATATATATAATTATTTGGATAAACAAGGCCTGATTAGAAACAGTCAACATGGATTTGTGCCTGGAAGGTCATGTTTGACTAATCTTCTTAAATTTTTTGAAGAGGTTACCAGGGAAATTGATAAGGGCAAGGCATTTGAGAAGGTTTCACATGGAAGGTTGATTAAGAAGGTTAAATCGTTGGGTATTAATAGTGAGGTTGCAAGATGGATTCAACAATGGCTGCATGGGAGATACCAGAGGGTAATGGTTGACAATTGTATGTCAGGTTGGAGGCCAGTGTCTAGTGGAGTACCCCAAGGATCTGTGTTGGGTCCACTGTTGTTTGTCATTTACATTAATGATCTGGATGATGGTGTGGCAAATTGGATTAGTAAATATGCAGATGATACTAAGATAGGTGGTGTAGTTAATAATGAAGTAGAGTTTCAAAGTCTACAGAGAGACTTGGGCCTTTTGGAAGGGTGGGCTAAAAGATGGCAGATGGAGTTTAATGCTGATAAGTGTGAGGTGCCGCATTTTGGTAGGACAAATCAAAATAGGACGTACAGGGTAAATGGTAGGTAATTGAGGAATGCAGTGGAACAGAGGGATCTGGGAATAACTGTGCATTGTTCCCTGAAGGTGGAATCTCGTGTCGGTAGGGTGGTGAAGAAGGCGTTTGGTATGCTTGCCTTTATAAATCAGAGCATCGAGTATAGAAGTTGGGATGTAATGTTAAAATTCTACAGGGCATTGGTGAGGCCGAATCTGGAGTATGGTGTGCAGTTCTGGTCGCCAAATTTTCGGAAGGATGTCGACAAAATGGAGAGGGTACAGAGGAGATTTACTAGAATGTTGCCTGGGTTTCAGCACTTAAGGTACAGAGAGAGGTTGAACAGGTTGGGTCTTTATTCTTTGGAGCGTAGAAGTTTGAGGGGGGACTTGATAGAGGTTTTTTTAAATTTTAAGAGGGATGGACAGAGTTGACGTGGGTAGGCTTTTCCCTTTGTGAGTGGGGAAGATTGCAACAAGGGGACATAGCTTCAGAATTGAGGGACAAAAGTTTAGGGGTAACATGAGGGGGAACTTCTTAACTCCGAGTGTGGTGGCTGTATGGAATGGGCTTCAGGTGGAAGTGGTGGAGGCAAGCTCGATTTTATTATTTAAGAGTAAATTGGATAGGTATATGGATTAGAGGGGATTAGAGGGTTATGGTCTGAGAGCAGGTAGATGAGACTAGGTCAGAGAGAGTGGTCGGCGTGGACTGGTAGGGCCGAACGGGCCTGTCTCCGTGCTGTAGTTGTTATATGGTTATATATGGTTTATTTAAGCTTTAATCAACTCATTTCTGTAATACAATTCTTTGAAACGCCTGGAAATTATCACTGATTGCACAGGCCTCGCCCAACCAAGAATGCTGTGCATGCGCACACATGCGCACACTTCATTCTCCCTTCCTATTTATTAGTTGAGACGGTCAGGAGGTTTAGTATGTCTTGATGACCGTTGTAGCACTGGAGCATCACGAGATAATGGTGTTTCCATAGCTGGTGGTACAATCTGTTGCTTGGTCATCAACTTCACTCGTATTGTTATTTACATTTTCCATTTTAGAATTACTTGTAGAGGTTTTCATAGGAAAAGATGGGAGTGTTGAAGGAACTTCTCGATTAATATTATCAATGAGTGATTGAGTTGATGGAGAAGATGGACATGGTGCAAGGTGACGAAGTGAGCCAGTTGACTGATGTCCATATTGATACTTGATAGTTGCATAAGAAGGGTTGACATCAGTCAGTTCAACTTCAACAAAGGGCTCATTCTTATTTGATTGGACATACTGACGAAGCAACCCAGGCCTAGGGCTATTCAACCATGATGGCAGAGAAGTACCACTAGAAGAACGCCGTTTGAAGTTAAAGAACCCCTAATGTATTGGTAGCGGTAGACAGTAAAGATGTGATGGAGTGTAATGCATCTGGTAGAACACATTCCCACTGCTGATCTGGTATGTCATTTGACTTTAAAGCCAGTTTCACTGCTTTCCAAATGATTCTGTTATACCTCTCAACCTGACCATTTCCAATAGGATGATATGGTGTTGTTTTACTTGTTGCAATTCCTCTATTAGAAAGGTAGTCCTTTAAATCATTTGACATGAATGAGGTGCCCGTATCAGAATGTATGTAACTTGGAAATGCACAGAATGAAAACAGTTGATTTAAACATTTGATAACTGTAGCAGGTGACATATTTCGACCAGGAAAGGGAAATGGAAATCTCGAATATTCATCAATTATGTTAAGTATATAAACATTTTGAGAGGAGGATGGTAAAGGCCCTTTGAAGTCATTATTCAAATGTTCCATAGGGTGAGTAGCTTTGATCAATCTTCCTTCTTCACGATGGAAGAACCTTGGTTTTAATTCAGCACAGATTCTACATGAAACACACGTCATCTTCACATCTTCTGTAGGGAAAGGTAAGTTTTTGGAATGAACATTGAATAATGTTCAATTGAATAATGTTCAATTGGTACTCAATTGAATAACTATGTTCAGATAATTTAATCCTCCATTCATTAATTTCACTGTTTTTAATCTTTGTTCGTTTCTGATTATCTAGCATAAAAGCTACTGAACGCTGATCTGTTATCAAAGTGAAGTGCTGGTGAGCAAGGAAATGATTCAATTTCCTCACTGCTTCAATAATTGGAGTAGCTTCCTTTTCAATGGGTGGGTAATGCAATTCACTACCTTGGAGAGTACGAGACATGAAAGCTGGTCGTCCTCCTTGATTTAATGTTGCTGATTCTGCTATATCAGAGGCATCACATTCAACAACAAAAGGGAGATCCTCATTGATGGCGTGTAATGTCGCAGATTCTAATTGTTTCTTTAAAGAAGTAAAGGCACCAATTGCTGTAGTGTCAAGGGGGAAAGATTTTGGTCTAATCAAAGGCTGAATTTTGTCTGAGAAATTTGGTATCCATTTACCGTAATATGCGAACATGCCAAGAATCCTTTGTAGAGAGTTTAATGTAGCTGGAACAGGTATCTCTTGGAACGGGTGGAGTCTCTCTGGATCAGGCTTGATCGTATCATTTCCAACCCAATAACCAAGACACTGGCACTGATATTATTATTATCATTATTTTTATTTAAAAATTTTTTTTAAAGCATATGTACAAATAATAGCTTCGATTTTTAAATTTGTAAAGAAAAAATAAAGATGAAAAGAGGCTGGAAAAAAGACCATAAACTAATAGAGAGAGCAAAGAAAAAAGAGAATTACTAACAAAGGTTATGGGAATAGATCTCGGAGTTAATGAGTATAGTTGTACATCCGACCATGAACTCAAGTTTTAACTTTAGTTTCAAATTTTAATTTTGTGACAAACCCATCTACATTTTTAAAAATTCAATAAATGGAGACCATATTTTAAAAAATAGATCTGGTTTGTCAATTAAGGCAAACCTTATTTTTTCCAAATGAAAGATCTCGGTCATTTCCGTAATCCACATTTTAATTGTGGGGGTTACTGTTTTTTTCCAAAATTTAAGTATCAATTTTTTCGCAACTATTAAAGTGTAGTCAAGAAAGCGTCTCTGACTTAGCGTAAAGTTTGTAATGTGTTCTGATAATCCTAAGGTTATTAATTTTGAATCTAAATCCAATTGGTTATCGATAACTTTAGAAATGATATTTAAAATATTGATCCAAAAATTTTGCATGTTTGTACAAGTCACAAAAGTGTGAGTTAAATTGGTTTCTTGAAATTGACATTTATCACAAATAGGAGAGATACTTGGGAAGATCCTGTTTAATTTTGTCTTTGAATAATGTAGTCTGTGTAATATTTTAAACTGTATTAATGAGTGTTTAGTGTTTAATGAAGAATGATGTATGTGTTGTAAACTTTTGTCCCATATGTCTTGTGTTATGGGTTGTGCCAATTCGTCCTCCCATGCTCGTCTATATAATGCTGATTGCGGAATGTAATCAGAGGTCCAGAAGCGGTTGGAGGTGGTTGACCAGGATAAAAACGTCTCCTCACACTTCAAAAGAAGTATTCTGGAGGAAGCTGCTGATTGGTGGAAGCGGACTAGAGGAAGCAGCTGATTGGGCGTAACTTTGGGGTTGTAATTCAGCTTTTTGTGTGTACTTTTAGTTAAGGGTTCGGTGAGTTAAGGGTTCAGTGCTTTTTAGTAAAGGTACAGTTTAAAGGATTAAGAGGGATTTAATTTAATTTGGGGGTAAGACATGTCAGATGAGATCGGCCCCGTGGAGTGCTCATCCTGCAACATTTGGGAGATCAGGGATATTGTCGGTGTCCCTGATGACTACGTGTGCAGGAAGTGTGTCCAGCTGCAGCTCCTGGCAGACCGCATTGAACGGTTGGAGCTGTGGTTGGACTCATTCTGGAGCATCCATGATGCTGAGAAGGCCGTGGATAGCACGTACAGTGAGTTGGCCACAGCACAGGTAAAAGATAAGCGGACAGAAAGGAAACGGGTGGCCACTAGCCAGCGTAGCAGTAGGCAGGTAGTGCACGAGTCCCCTGTGGTCATCTCCCTCCTAAACAGATATGCCATTTTGGCTCATCTGGGGAAGGCAGCAGCAGCCAAGTTCATGGCACTGTGGGTGGCTCTGCGGCAAAAGAGGGGAGGAAAAAGGGTGGAAGGGCTATAGTGATAGGGGATTCAATTGTAAGGGGAATAGATAGGCGTTTCTGCGGCCGCAAATGAGACTCCAGAATGTTATAGTTGCCTCCCTGGTGCAAGGGTCAGGGATATCTCTGAGCGGCTGCAGGACATTCTGAAGGGGGAGGGTGAGCAGCCAGTTGTCGTGGTGCACGTTGGCACCAACGATTTAGGTAACAAACAGGATGTGGTCCTACAAGGTGAATTTAGAGAGCTAGGAGATAAACTAAAAAGTAGGACCTCAAAGGTAATAATCTCTGGATTACTACCAGTGCGATGTGCTAGTCAGAGTAGGAATAGGAGGATATTTCAGATGAATACGTGGCTTGAAAAATGGTGCAAGGGGGAGGGATTCAAATTTTTAGGACATTGGTACCAGTTCTGGGAGAGGTGGGACCAGTACAAACAGGATGGTCTGCACCTGAGCTGGAATGGAAGCAATGTCCTAGGGGGAGTGTTTGCTAGTGCTGTCGGGGAGGATTTATACTAATGTGGCAGGGGGATGGGAGCAGGAGCAGAGAGACAGAGGGGTGTCAAATGAGGGTAGAAGCAACAGGTAGCAAGGTGAAAAGTAAAAGTGGGAGTCAGACAAATCCAGGGCAAAAATCAAAAAGGGCCACTTTTCAACATAATCGTATAAGGGGTAAGAGAGTTGTAAAAACAAGCCTGAAGGCTTTGTGTCTCAATGCAAGGAGTATATGTAATAAGCTGGATGAATTAAATATGGAGATAGCTATTAATGATTATGATATAGTTGGGATTACGCAGACATGGCTCCAGGGTGACCAAGGCTGGGAGCTCAACATCCAGGGATATTCTATATTGAAGCGGGATAGACAGAAAGGAAAAGGAGGTGGGGTAGCGTTACTAGTTAGAGAGAAGATTAAAGGAGTGGAAAGGAAGGATATTAGCTTGGAGGAAGTGGAATCGATATGGGTAGAGGTGCGAAACACTAAGGGGCAGAAAATGCTAGTGGGAGTTGTGTACAGGCCACCTAACAGCAGTAGTGAGGTTGGGGATGGCATCAAGCAGGAAATTAGAAATGCATGCACTAAAGGTGCAGCAGTTATAATGGGTGACTTCAATCTACATATAGATTGGGTGAACCAAACTGGCAGGGGTGCTGAGGAAGAGGATTTCTTGGAATGTTTGAGAGATGGTTTTCTAAACCAACATGTCGAGGAACCAACGAGAGAACAGGCCATTCTAGACTGGGTATTGAGTATTGTCTTTGTTATTGTTTAAATGTTTCTTTTGATTTATTTTTAACTCTGTATATGTGGGGGGGGGGGGGGGTGGGGGAAACCTTTATTTCTAATCTCCTCAATGGAGATGCGACCTTTACCGTGTTGTGTCTTTGTTTGTGCTACGGCCTAACACTGTGGAGTCGGTGGCCTCCAGCTGGGATCGACCTTAAAGACTCCGGTCGCAGGGCCTGCACTTACCATCTCGGAGGCTTTGGCCGTGGGCCCTGCAGACCGCAACATCGGGAGCTCGCAGGTCCTTGGCTGGTGACTGGATTTCGGGAGCTCTAGGCGTAGCAGCTTCGACCACCCTGAAGCGTGAGGTTTGATTGACCCACTCGCAGGCCCTTCATCGCCCTGTGTGGCCTGGCTGCGGCACTTTACATTGCCCAGTGGGGGCTTCAGGATGTTCATCGGCCTGCTTGGCTCGGCTCTGGGACTTTCCATCGCACGGTGGGGGCTTCAAAAGTCGGGAGCCTCGATCGCCTCGTGGCACCACGGGAGAAGAATGAGGAGGAGATAAGACTTTTCTTTGCCTTCCATCACAGTGAGGGTGTGCCTGGAGCAATCACTGTGATGGCTGTTTGTGTTAAAAATTGTAATTGTGTGTCTTGTGTTCTTTATTGTCTACTGCTGGACCCTGACGTGAGAGGACGCTGGCGCTATTTGTTCGCCGCTTCTCTGTCGGGATAGTTTGTCTGTTTGTTTTTATGTCTTGACTGTTGTTGTAAAGTGTCTTTGAGCATTTGGAAAAGCGCTATAAAAAGTAAATGTTTATTATTATTATTATTATAATGAGGAAGGGTTAGTTAGCAGTCTTGTTGTGCGCGGCCCCTTGGGCAAGAGTGATCATAATATGGTAGAGTTCTTCAGTGACAAAGTCGATACAGAAACAAGTGTTCTGAACTTAAAGGAAGGTAATTTTGAGGGTATGAGGCGTGAATTGTCCAAAATAGACTGGCGACTGATGCTGAAAGGGTTGACGGTGGACATGGAATGGAAGGCATTTAAAGGTCGCATGGATGAACTACAACAAGTGTTCATCCCAGTTTGGCAAAAGAACAAACCAGGAAAGGTAGTGCATCCGTGGATAACAAGGGAAATCAAGGATAGTATTAAAACAAAAGATGAAGCATACAGATTAGCCAGAAAAAGTAGCATACCAGAGGACTGGGAGAAATTCAGAGTCCAGCAGAGGAGGACAAAGGGCTTAATTAGGAAAGGGAAAATAGACTATGAGGGAAAACTGGCAAGGAACATAAAAACAGACTGCAAAAGCTTTTATAGATATGTCAAGAGAAAAAGATTAGTTAAGACAAATGTAGGTCCCTTGCAGTCGGAAACAGGTGAATTGATCATAGGGAACAAGGAGATGGCAGACCAATTGAACAAATACTTTGGTTCTGTGTTCACTAAGGAAGACATAAACCGTCTGCCGGAAATAGCGGAGGACCGGTGGTCTAATGAGATGGAGGAAGTGAGGGAAATCCAGGTTAGTCAGGAAGTGGTGTTAGGCAAATTAAATGGATTAAAGGCAGATAAATCTCCAGGGCCAGATAGGCTGAATCCCAGAGTGCTTAAGGAAGTAGCCTCAGAAATAGTGGATGCATTAGTGATAATTTTTCAAAACTCTTTAGATTCTGGAGTAGTTCCTGAGGACTGGAGGGTAGCTAATGTAATCCCACTTTTTAAAAAGGGAGGGAGAGAGAAAACGGGGAATTACAGACCAGTTAGCCTGACATCGGTAGTGGGGAAAATGTTAGAGTCAGTTATTAAAGATGTGATAGCATCACATTTGGAAAGTGGTGAAATCATCGGACGAAGTCAGCATGGATTTACCAAAGGCAAATCATAATAATAATAATAATAATGCATTACATTTATATAGTGCTTTTCAAACACTCAAAGACGCATTACAGGGATTTATAGAACATAGAGAAGTGAATAAATAGATAAATAAGTAAATGAACAGAGAAAGGAGACAGAAGGTGAGGTGACCTTTAGTGGTTGAAGGCCGTACTGAACAGGTGAGACTTCAGTGATGTTTTGAATGTGGTGAGTGAGGAGGAGTCTCTGACGGTTTTGGGTAGTGAGTTCCATAGGGTGGGAGCAGCGATGGAGAAAGCCCTGTCCCCCAGGATCTGAGTTTGATCCGGATGGGCGGGGACACGAGATTGGCAGAGCGGAGGGTGCAGATGGGAGTGTGCCTGTGGAGGAGGTCAGTCAGGTAGGATGGGGCCAGGTTATGGAGGGCTTTGTAGGTCATGAGGAGGATTTTGTACTGGATTCTCTGGGGGATGGGGAGCCAGTGGAGTTTGTAAAGGATGGTGGTGATATGGTGACGGATCGGGTTGTGGGTGAGTAGACGGGCAGTGGAGTCTTGAATGTATTGAAGTTTATTGATGATTTTTGAGGGTGCGCCATAGAGGACGATGTTGCAGTAGTCCAGACGGGAGGTGATGAAGGCGTGGATGAGGGTTTCTGCAGCTGTGAAGGAGAGGGATGGACGGAGACGGGCAATGTTTTTGAGGTGGAAGAAGGCTGTCTTTGTGATGTGTTTGATGGGTTTGATCAAAGATGATTTCAAGATTCCGCATGTGAGGGGAGGTGGATACTGGGAGACCATCAATATTGAGGATGAAGTTTTGGGTGGATTTGGTGAACGTTTTTGGACCAATGATGATGATTTCAGATTTGTTGCAGTTGAGTTTGAGGAAATTTGATTGAAATCATGTCTGACGAATCTTATAGAATTTTTTGAGGATGTAACTAGTAGAGTGGATGAAGGAGAATCAGTCGATGTGTTATATCTGGACTTTCCGAAGGCCTTCGACAAGGTCCCACATAGGAGATTGGTGTACAAACTTAAAGCACACGGTATTGAGGGTTCAGTGTTGAGGTGGATAGAAAATTGATTGGCGGACAGGAAGCAAAGAGTAGGAATAAACGGGTCCTTTTTGGAATGGGAGGCAGTGACTAGTGGGGTACCGCAAGGCTCAGTGCTTGGACCCTAGTTATTTACAGTGTATATTAATGATTTGGACGAGGGAATTGAATGCAACATCTCTAAGTTTGCGGATGACACGAAGCTGGGTGGCAGTGTTAGCTGCGAGGAGGACGCTAGGAGGCTGCAGAGTGACTTAGATAGATTAGGCGAGTGGGCAAATGCATGGCAAATGCAATATAATGTGGATAAATGTGAGGTTATCCACTTTGGCGGCAAGAACAGGAAAGCAGAGTATTACCTGAATGGTGACCGATTGGGAGAAGGGGAGATGTAACGTGACCTGGGTGTCATGGTGCACAAGTCGTTGAAAGCAAGCGTGCAGGTGCAGCAGGCACTGAAGAAAGCGAATGATACGTTGGCATTCATAGCAAGAGGATTTGAGTTTAGGAGCAGGGAGGTTCTACTGCAGTTGTACAGGGCCTTGGTGAGACCGCACCTGGAGTATTGTGTGCAGTTTTGGTGTCCTAACCTGAGGAAAGACGTTCCTGCCTTAGAGGGAGTACAGAGAAGGTTCACCAGATTAATCCCTGGGATGGTGGGACTTGCATATGAGGAAAGACTGGATAGAATGGGCTTGTACTTGCTGGAATTTAGAAGACTGAGGGGGGATCTTATAGAAACATATAAAATTCTTAAGGGGTTGGAGAGACTAGATGCGGGAAGATTGTTCCCGATGTTGGGGGAATCCAGAACCAGGGGTCACAGTTTAAGGATAAGGGGGAAGTCTTTTAGGACCGAGATGAGAAAACATTTCTTCACACAGTGGTGAGTCTGTGGAATTCTCTGCCACAGAAGGTAGTTGAGGCCAGTTCATTGGTTATATTTAAGAGGGAGTTAGATGTGGCCCTTTTTGCTAAAGGGATCAGGGGGTATGGAGAGAAGGCAGGTACAGGCTACTGAGCTGGATGATCAGCCATGATCATATTGAATGGTGGTGCAGGCTCGAAGGGCCGAATGGCGTACTCCTGCACCTATTTTCTATGTTTCTATAAATGTCGGTATCTAAAAGAGTGTTATAAATATGAGATATTAATTTATTTGTATTGTAGTGATGGTTCAAGCATTCATGAAGAATTCCTGGGCCTCTAAATGTATATTCTTGCGTATGTGATTTTACATAATCTCTGATTTGTAAATATCTAAAAAAACTATTGGCATGTAATCCATATTTCTGTTGTAATTCCTGAAAAGAGAGAAAAGTTCATTTATGATAGAGGTCTCACACCATTTTAATTCCATATCTTTTCCATTGAATGAATTTACTATCTGAGACAGACGGTTTGAAAGAAGGGTTATTTGCAATGGGTAGGAAGAAAGATAATTTACTCAATTTTAAAGTGAGTCTTAATTGTTTCCAAATATGGATAACAGTGTGTATAATCTGATTTCCTCCATTTGTTTTTTTATGCAAAGTTATTGGGTGAATAAGATCGCACCAATGTCAAATGGTAAACAATCCTCCTTCTCCAACTTTAACCAATCTGGTCGCTGATCAATGATCTCGGTTTTAAATTTCGCGGCTCGGTTTTAAATTTTAGATCTTGGTTTTAAATTTTGGATCTCGGTTTTAAATTTCGGATCTCTGTTTTAAATTTCGCGGCTCGGTTTTAAATTTCGCGGCTCGGTTTTAAATTTGGGATCTCGGTTTTAAATTTTTGATCTCGGTTTTAAATGTCGGATCTCGGTTTTAAATTTCGGATCTCTGTTTTAAATTTAGGATCTCTGTTTTAAATTTCGCGGCTCGGTTTTAAATTTCGCGGCTCGGTTTCAAATTTGGGATCTCGGTTTTAAATTTCGGATCTCGGTTTTAAATTTTGGATCTCTGTTTTAAATTTTGGATCTCGGTTTTAAATTTTGGATCTCTGTTTTAAATTTCGCGGCTCGGTTTGTAAATTTCTCGTCTCGGTTTCAAATTTGGGATCTCGGTTTTAAATTTCGGATCTCGGTTTTAAATTTCGCGGCTCGGTTTTAAATTTTAGATCTCGGTTTTAAATTTCGCGGCTCGGTTTTAAATTTGGGATCTCGGTTTTAAATTTCGGATCTCTTAAATTTCGCGGCTCGGTTTTAAATTTCGCGGCTCGGTTTTAAATTTCGCGGCTCGGTTTAAAATGTTTGATCTCGGTTTAAAATTTTTGATCTCGGTTTTAAATTTCGGATCTCGGTTTTAAATTTCGGATCTCTGTTTTAAATTTTGGATCTCGGTTTTAAATTTCGGATCTCAGTTTTAAACTTCGTGGCTCGTTTTTAAATTTCGCGGCTCGGTTTAAAATGTTTGATCTCGGTTTTAAATTTTGGATCTCGGTTTTAAATTTTGGATCTCTGTTTTAAATTTCGCGGCTCGGTTTTAAATTTCGCGGCTCGGTTTCAAATTTGGGATCTCGGTTTTAAATTTCGGATCTCGGTTTTAAATTTTGGATCTCTGTTTTAAATTTTGGATCACTGTTTTAAATTTCGCGGCTCGTTTTTAAATTTTAGATCTCGGTTTTCAATTTTGTGGCTCGGTTTTAAATTTGGGGTCTCGGTTTTAAATTTTTGATCTCGGTTTTAAATTTCGGATCTCGGTTTTAAATTTCGGATCTCTGTTTTAAATTTAGGATCTCTGTTTTAAATTTCGCGGCTCGGTTTTAAATTTCGCGGCTCGGTTTCAAATTTGGGATCTCGGTTTTAAATTTCGGATCTCGGTTTTAAATTTTGGATCTCTGTTTTAAATTTTGGATCTCTGTTTTAAATTTCGCGGCTCGGTTTTAAATTTTAGATCTCGGTTTTAAATTTTGTGGCTCGGTTTTAAATTTGGGATCTCGGTTTTCAATTTTTGATCTCGGTTTTAAATTTAGGATCTCGGTTTTAAATTTTGGATCTCTGTTTTAAATTTCGCGGCTCGGTTTTAAATTTCGCGGCTCGGTTTTAAATTTGGGATCTCGGTTTTAAATTTCGGATCTCTTTTAAATTTCGCGGCTCGGTTTTAAATTTGGGATCTTGGTTTTAAATTTCGGATCTCGGTTTTAAATTTCGGATCACTGTTTTAAATTTTGGATCTCGCTTTTAAATTTCGCGGCTCGGTTTTAAATTTGGGATCTCGGTTTTAAATTTCGGATCTCTTAAATTTCGCGGCTCGGTTTTAAATTTCGCGGCTCGGTTTTAAATTTCGCGGCTCGGTTTAAAATGTTTGATCTCGGTTTTAAATTTCGGATCTCGGTTTTAAATTTTGGATCTCTGTTTTAAATTTCGCGGCTCGGTTTTAAATTTCGCGGCTCGGTTTCAAATTTGGGATCTCGGTTTTAAATTTCGGATCTCGGTTTTAAATTTTGGATCTCTGTTTTAAATTTTGGATCTCGGTTTTAAATTTTGGATCTCTGTTTTAAATTTCGCGGCTCGGTTTGTAAATTTCTCGTCTAGGTTTCAAATTTGGGATCTCGGTTTTAAATTTCGGATCTCGGTTTTAAATTTCGGATCTCTGTTTTAAATTTTGGATCTCGCTTTTAAATTTCGCGGCTCGGTTTTAAATTTGGGATCTCGGTTTTAAATTTCGGATCTCGGTTTTAAATTTCGGATCTCTGTTTTAAATTTTGGATCTCGGTTTTAAATTTCGGATCTCAGTTTTAAACTTCGTGGCTCGTTTTTAAATTTCGCGGCTCGGTTTAAAATGTTTGATCTCGGTTTTAAATTTCGGATCTCGGTTTTAAATTTTGGATCTCTGTTTTAAATTTCGCGGCTCGGTTTTAAATTTCGCGGCTCGGTTTCAAATTTGGGATCTCGGTTTTAAATTTCGGATCTCGGTTTTAAATTTTGGATCTCTGTTTTAAATTTTGGATCTCTGTT